>NC_052360.1:23228211-23350053 GCF_009727055.1 Benincasa hispida
GCCTTCCACTCGCAGGGATTGTAAAGTCTGGCATTGATTTTCAAATAGTTGTTTTATGGGATCTTCAATTACCTGACAGTAGAAGTAGGATGTGGTACTATTCTTTAAGACAGTACGACAAGGTGTCGTAATTCCCATCTGATGTCAACGAGGTCCAGCAAATTGCTCGGTTCCATTTGTTTTCTTTGAGAATGCTCACACACCATTCTCTTGATCTGCGTGAGCGAAGAGGAATATATACTCGCAGCTTCTCATTCTGCCAGAATGCTACTAAATGTGTTAGAGGAGGGCCGAGGGAACTAAGGAAATTAGCTCGGGGGTAAAACCGGTTTTTAGACCCATCCGAGATTACAGACAACTTGCGTGTGAGAGGAGAAACCTTACTAATCATGTTAATCAAATGCGACACAAATATATCTATAGGGGGTGAGGATGGCAACGACGGGACTATAGTGGGGAAGGACGGGGTGCGGTCCGTAGTTCATGTCCAAAGTTTGGTTGTTATACACCCGACGGGAAGGTGAGTGTGTTTGTGATTTCTTTCTTCTTTTGGTCAGCCTTCCTTCCCTGTTGTTCTCGCGACATTCATCTCTTTTTTATATTTGAGGCCCTAATGATTCGCATTGGTCAAGGTAAGCTACGGATTGTTGTAGCATCGCTCTATTCTATCTCCACACCATTGCAGGTAGCTACGGATGTGTTGGCATCCTTTTCTTCACACTCATGATCAGAATTTTCTTCTTCAATCAAATTCAGGTCATCGTCAGAATCTTGTAGGTCTTCCGCATCCGGGAATTTCATGGCACGAATTATATTAAATTTGAGCTTCTGTCTGTTTATGCTCAAAGTGATTTCTCCCTTGTGCACATCTTTGTCAGCCTCATAGTCTAGGATGATGAAGTCAGCTGACAAAATAAATTTATCAATTGTGATCAACACATCCTCACCTTACCTTCTGGATGAACCAGAGATCTATCAGCCAATTGGAAAGTCACTGATGTGGGCACGAGTTTTCCCACATTTAATTGTCTAAAAATTGACAGCGGCATCATATTTATGCTGGCCCCCAAGTCACACAAGGCTTGCCCAATATAAAGTCCTCCTATGGAGCAAGGAATAGTGAAGCTCCCATGATCGCTCATCTTCAGTGGAATAATAAATTTGGAACTTTGCGTTATTGCCATCGTGACGAATTTTCCAGTGCTTCTTTTCTTAGTTACCATGTCCTTCAGAAACTTGGCATTGGCAGAAATTTTCTCAATCACTTCACTGAAAGGAATGTTAACATCTAATTGATTTAACATAGATAAGAAGCGTTGATACTGTACCTCTTCGTTTTTCTTCTTTCTTAGCCTTTGAGGCTAAGGTGGTAACTGGACTTTCACGGTTACCATTTCATTTGACTTTGAGGTCGACGCAACCTCAGGTTCCACTACTTCGTTCTCTCTTTCTTCTTCTTGCGTTACCGTAATCTTGGGCTCAGTTGCGATGGAAGTTGTTCTACACTGATCCTTCTTTTCTCCCTCCACAGTCTTTCCACTACGCAATGTCACAACCTGACATTGCTCCTTACCTGATCCCCCTGAGTTGCGTGGAAGCTCGGTTGAACTTGGAAACGCCCCTTGTGGTCGACTCTTCAGCTCATTTGCAATCTGGCCCATTTGCAATTCGAGTTTGTGAATGGACGTAACTTGACTTTAAAGCACTGTCTCATTTTTCTCTATATATTACTTTAATAGGCTCTCTAGAGAAGAAGATTGCATTGGTTGTTGTGAGCTACTTGCTTGGTTGCTCTACTGACCGTTGTTGCGTTGAAAGAATCCTTGTGGCCCTTCTTTTTGCGCCACAGATTGAAAATTTTGTTGTTGATTCTTCAAAGAAAAATTGGGGTGGTTTCTCCACCTGGGGTTGTAAATGTTTGAAAAGGGATTATTCTTTACAAAATATACAGATTGTGGATTTTGCGGACAATCTTCCATCGCATGCCCATCACCACAAGTCGCACACCTTGCAGTGTTTTGACTTATTGTGTTAATTTGCCCACCTTGCGATGTTGGGCTACCGATCACCATTCCTTGAATCAAATTCATCATTACGGTCATTTGGTTTTGTAATGAAACAATGGCACCGTTATTTGCATCGGAATCTTTGAGCCTCAACCTCTGGTCACTCTCCCTTCAGTCTTCACGGTACTTGGAGATGCAGTCCAAAATATTCTTCACCTCTTCATAATTTTTGTCAAGCAGACCACTAGCGACTGCCGCATTGGCAGCGGTCTGCGAAGCGGGATTCAAACTGTGATAGAAAATTTCCATTTGAAGGTAGTCTGGTACCCATTATGCGTTCAATCTCGAACTAACCTTTTAAACCTCGCCCAAGCATCACTGAGCGATTTGTCCATATCTTGTTCAAAATTAGTAATAAGTTTTCTTCATCTTGCGTTCTCGGTAGGTGTAAAATACTTTTTCATGAATTTCTTCACTACCTGCTCCCAAGAAGTAATTGCTCCTAGTTCGAGCAAATAAGCCCATTTTCTAGCCTGATCACAGAGAGAAAATGGGAACAACGTTAGTCAAACTTCTTCAGCAGAGATGTTCGGGAACACAAAAGTATTGTAGATTTCAATAAAACTTCAGAGGTGGGCGTGCGGATCCTCACCACGCCTTCCTTCGAATTGACTTGCAATCTGGATCATCTGCAACATCACCGGTTTCATCTCGAATCTACTTCCATCAAGGGCATGCCTCATGATTCCTGGAGAGAAATCATAGAGGTTTGGCGATGCAATAGGCCCATATGCATAGTCTCTAATGGGCCTATTGCATCGTTTGCCAACAGAATCGGATTCACCATGACATTATTATCATTTGGTGCTCCACATCCAGGCTGCTCTGCCATCTCTTCTTTATCGGATTGTGGTTTCTGTTGGCGGTCTCGTAGTCTCCTTCCAAATGTTCTCTCAATCTCCGGGTCATAGTTCACCAGAGATTGAGAGTTCTGCAAAGAAATCACAAAAATTAATGTTAACAACTATTTTGCCGAAAGCCCCGGCAACGGCGCCAAAAACTATGGATGGAAATATGGATGGTATGCATTGATGAAATTGCATTGTACACTCACGTTTCCCCAACGGAATTCAAGTGTAAATTCCCCTGAGTTTCTTGGTAAGTCCAGGGTCGAACACATGGACTTGTGAAAATAGTTGCGTTGGTGATTTTTATCAATACTTGCGGTAACCAGTTAAATAAATAAATCGTTGGGTTTGTTGTTTGCGTTGATGAAAATAAATAACGAATGCGGCAGAGTTTGAGAAGAGTTGGTAAACGGGAAATACGATGAATATGCGGTGAACGGGTTGAGAAAGGTTTCGGCTAACACTCCCTAGAATGTGTTCATGCTTTACGATCATGCAGCATGCATACAATAGTAAACTACTTTTCAGCGTGAATGCTACGGCTTCTAAGGCTAGATCGCATGTGATAAATATGCAATAAGTCTACAGGGTTTACACATAAACCTCTATCTCTATTTATGCGATGACACATGACATTCACACAAATATGCGACCACATAATATCATTCCCATTCCTAGGATGCATGCGATGCAAGTTGACAAACAGAGCTTATCTCTAAATCCCTGTCTCTTGTTTCTGCAAGCTTAATCTTGCTCTTTCGAGTCCAGATTCTTACATAGCTCTCTCGAGACATTAGTTCTTTCTTTAGTTTCTCTCTCGAGTAACACTAAAGGGTATTTTGCACAGCATAAAACAACACGATCACAAGTAATAAACTTCATAGGTCATGTTAGCTTAGTTCTTCTCAACCCATCCAACTAGTTTATCTACTCATGCGTATTAAGAGAGTGAGCAGATGTAGAAATAGAACTTCCATTGAATAGATATGAACTGAAGTACAAAATAATAATGCAAGTATAGTAAAGAGCCTAGAAGCAATTTCTTGCTGCCAGGTGTTTACACTGTTTCTACTCGTGCTCTAAAGATATTCTCACTCTCGCGAGAGTCGGTCCGCTCTCTGCTCTTACGCCTCAAGTTTCTCTCTCGAGCTGCTTTGGGCGATCTCCGGTGCCACCACTCTTATCTTGCTCTGCCGTAAAATGGAAAAGAAAACTATGAACATAAGCACTAGTGAACTCGTTAACTTATCTACCCTTTTCTAAAGATTGCACTTGGTATTTATAGGGCATCAATGGTGAAAGGCAGCTTGTCTCTCCCAGTTGTACAGATGGGACAGCTTTAATTCCTGATTGACGCACCAGATGATTGTTACCGATAAAGCTGAATGTACTTTGTGACCGTTATCGGCTGTCAACTTAATTTAGATCCGAGTGTCATCAGCTTTCTGTCCCATCGCTCTTAATTATCCTTTCAGCCAGATGCGCCCACCATGTTGCGTTGACCAAGTTGCGGTGATTCTTCTTGGGTGAATGTTTGTGAACACGATCAACACAAAGTCTTGCAATGAAGTTGCACTCGACCAATGTATTCCTATGATCGCAATCTCTGCATTGCATTAACGCATATTCTACACAAAAATGTAAAGATCAACTGCTTTAATGCGTTGGATGCATGCGACCGCAATATTATAGAATTTATGCTTAATGGACGCAATTTAACATATTTCATCAACGCAATCCAACCTTGTTTAAGAACTTAGTATTATGATAACGTGCATTTCTGCCCGTTATCATGGTACTCGATTGAGCAATCATAGTCTTTGATCAACTCAATCCATCTTCTCTGTCTTAGATTCAACTCCTTTGATCAAGATATACTTCAGACTCTTGTGATCTATGAATATTCTATAACGTTCTCCAAATAAATAATGTCTCCATAGCTTTAGAGCCAATATAGCTGCCACCAGCTCCAGATATGCATAGGATAATTGCTCTCATGCTTCTTAGGCTGTCAAGACGCATATGCAATCACTTTCCTCATCTTGCATCAACACACATGCCCGAGAAATACAACCCGATCTAACCAGAAATCACATTTACTAATCTTAGCATACAATTGCCTAACTCACAACGTCTGCAATACTATCCTCAGGTGGATCATATGATCCTCCCTACTACCAGAATATACTAATATATCATCAACGAATACTATCATAAACTGGTCCAAGTAGCGATGAAATATCCTGTTCATCAGGTCCATGAATACCATAGGGGCATTTATTGCAACTTCAAATTTATATCTTTAAGCATGTGAACAAATATGCGATACTACTTCTAGATATGCGTTAATTATGAATGTTCTTGTAGTATGCCTTGCGTTGTCACAAGTTTCCTTACATTGGAACCAAGTGTAATTCCACCGCAAGTTTCTCGGTGTGGTATGCTCGTGGTATATGTGACCAGGTTTTGAGGTTATTGTGGTATGCTCGTGGTATATGCGACCAGGTTTTTTTAATCTTTAAAGAGTGTTTTGTACAAGTATATAAAATTTGCGGTAAAGTAAAGGAAAGCAGTAAAATGTGATAATAAAATAAGTACAATAAACCTAAGCTAGATGATATAGGATACAGGCTTCATGATATGAGATGCTAAGGTTTAGGTTGGCTGTGAAGGTTATACAAAGAACATGGAATGTGGTTGCAAGTCTTACGTACAAACAGAAAGAGAAAGATAACTAATATAAATAGCGCAAGTTTCTTAATTGCGTTGAAGTTATAAGTACGGTTCCGCTTTTCTCTTGGTGTACACTTCTCAGTGATTGACTGCGCTCCCACATGTCTGTGGTGAAACAGAGACTAATATAATGAATGCAAGGTTGCTCCATGTCTGGAAGTACTACTCGCTTTAGTTAACGCATTCTTCTAACCTTCTCTCGATAGATCAGAATGGTATCTTCACTTCTGCTCTCACAGGTGAAGATGTCGTCTAGCATGCTTTAGCTAAACGCAATTATCTCTTTAACACAAGTTAAGTACTCGTTTAATTCATATTAACTACCTAGGGATTAAGAAGATAGCATGGAGAAAGTGATTCACGGAGGAACGGAAGTAGACAGAAAATGGAATATGAAAGAAATCGAAACATTTAATATATCTATTAAGCATTTGATACATGGTGATATATCTATTAAGCATTTGATACATGGTGTGTGAATGAAGAGATAAAGAAAGTGAAATACAATGATGAAAAGAGATAGAATAGATACAAACAAGCACCAATGTCTTGGCACCAATTCAGGTAGAGATCTGCTTGCCAGATTGGATGGATCAGATGGATGGATGAGCTTCCCTCTCAGGCTTGCTCAACCGGTAGTAGGATTCTCAGCACAGAGCTTCTCGGCGAGTATTAGGTAGAATAAAACTGAGAATCACCTCTCGGCCTTGTCTCGTCTTCTTCCCGAATTTCTTCAGTTACACACCCATCTCAGCCTTTTCTCTTAACACTTTAGCAGCAATTAGCCCCGTATCCAGTAGCATAAGTTTTCTCTGAAATCTATGGGGTATTTATAGGTGAGGATCTTTGACTCTGGCCTTATGGTCCCCACTTGTTGTTATGAAAATTTCGAAGATTGAGGGATATTATTCCTTTTGGATGCAATGAGACCGTCAATTCTACACAATCGTTAGTTGTACATGTGTCTCCATCCTTTGCTTTTGCGTTGTTCAGCTGTATCTCTCGATCGAGTGTTCACATGTAGTGTTTGTTTTTATTACCGCATGCGGTTGAAAGTCAGGTATGTATCGACTATCGCATTGCGCCATCATTGCGTTAATCGTCTCTTCATTGTTGATTGATGAGCGCAATGTGACAGAGATGCGTTGATCAGTTCTTCTTGAGCCTTGAGTGCAAGCAGTGACTCGGTTTCCTGCAAAACAGAGTAAAATTTCCTTTTCTTCCATCTTAAAGATGTTAGTGGGTGTAATTGCAGTAATTCATAATTATTGTATTTTGAAGCTAATTTTCATACAATTGACGCATATTTATTCTCTTTTGGCCGCAATATTTAGATAAGGCAGTATAAATAACTTGTATTTCTACAAGTTATCATTCATCAGTTCACATGGCATTACTAGAAACTCGTAATGTCCATATCTTATTCTAAATGCGGTTTTAGGAATTTCAGCCTCCTTTACCTTCAACTGGTGGTAACCTAATCTCAGGTCTATCTTTGAAAACATCGTGGCTCCTCTTAGCTGATCGAATAAATCATCAATGCATGGTAACGGATATTTATTCCCAACCATTACCTTATTTAGCTTCCTATAATCGATACACAATCTAAGTGTACCATCTTTCTTTCTTACGAACAACACCGGAGCTCCCCAAGGTGATACACTAGGTCGAATGTATCCCTTGTCAATTAATTCCTGCAATTGAACCTTTAATCCCTTTAACTCAGCTGGCGCCATTCTGTACAGTTTCTGTGATATAGGAGTTTTTCCAAGAATTAAGTCAATAGTGAACTCCACTCCTCTATCGGGTGGCAATTCTTATAATTCCTCAGGAAATACATCCAAGAACTCATTCACCACTGAAACGTCTTCTGGTTTCAGCTCTTTCCCTTGAGCAATTACAACATGAGCCAAATAGGCCTTACATCCCTTACTCAGCAACTTCCTAGCCTTCACTTCTGATATTAAGTTACCTGGAAGTGATCTTTTATACCTTACTATTAACATCTCATGCCTACCTAATCTCTCGAACATTATCTATTCTTAAAACAATCCATACAGTCGTAATATTTATTCAGGAGATCCATACTCTAGGGTGACATCAATTCTAGGAAATATAACGAAATCATTTCATAAACTAAAATTATCAATAACTACCCTAGGGGCCTGTAAAACTCTTATACCATTACAACCTTTCCCACGGCATAAAAATAACTACTTAGGGATATGCTCTCTAGCATCTCTCCTACAAGCAATGCAACATGCTAGATAAAAAATAATAATGGTATAGCACCATAAGCAAATATTTCATAAATAAACTGGTACATAAAGTTACTTTACCATTCACAATATCAGGAGACTCCTCTGCCTCCTGGTGGATCACTTCGTAAAACCTGCTTTGCCGCTGAGGTCGTTCTACTCCCTTTCTCGTTGTGCTTCTCTAGATTCCTTTCCATAAGCCACTAGGCTAATCTACCATCTATAAAGTCATTCTCTATTCCATTTGAACTCCTCTACCTAACTGAGGGCAGTCCTTCTTAAAATGTCCTACCTGTTCGCACTGGAAACAGACATTTTCCCCCTGTAACACGTCCCCTAATGATGCTTACCATAATTCGTACATAAAGGTTTCTTATCTGTACTAGCTATTAGCTCGTTAGGATGCCCAAACCCTAATCTATCACCCATACTAACCACAGGTCTTGGCTTCTTTCTTTTTATACTATGTTGACTCGTAGCTCTCTGTCTCTTCCTAACTGCCTGACCAGAAAATTGAGGTCTAGAATTCTCACCTCTCGTCTTTGCTGAAGCTCATTGTCGTTCTTCCTTTGCTCCCTGTCCTTTATCAACATCTGTTAGGTCTTTCTCAATACCGTACTTCCTATTCGAATCCACCAGAATAGATGCGACACTTTCTGCCAATCTCTTAGCGATCCTGTTAAATATTTTGTCCTCTAACTGAGGATCTATTCCTATTTGCGGAATCCTCGACTCCCCGTTTGAAGTCGTTTCTTGAGTTACTGGGTCTTTACCTTTCCGTTCGCTAGAATCTGGATTCCCTCGAATCTCGAAACTTCTAAAGGTAGGGTCAGGGTCTCCATCTATATTGTTTGACTGCTTTGCATGCCACTTATTCTCAGCATCCTTTCCTAATTATGTAGTACACATGTTAGGAACTTACGTTAAGGAACCTAGACTCATGCATGAATTCTCTCTTCTTCCCAAAATCTTATCCTCTAATACCAATTTGTCACACCCCCTCCTAGATTACCCTCTTAACCTAAAAGGGCATGTGACGACAGAAGTTACCGACCCTCTAATCGACACTTACTGCTTAACTTACATTCAAAAACCTACTTTAGAACCTTGATATATATTTATGACTTGATAACAACACTATTTACAACCTCAGAGCTTAACATACTAATCGCACTTAATAGATTAACCGAAACTTAACATTCTTACATCAATAGGGTTCCATAGCTACTAATCATATTCACAACTATGTACACTATAAAATCCAGTGAGCCCATGACACTAAGATTAATCCTTATACGCACAAAACATGTGTACTAGTATTTACAGAACAACCACTTATTCTTCCTTTAGCCTTGAGTCTTTGAGTGACAGAGCAGCAATAGAATTAGCTTTTGTGAAGTTGACCGCTACCTGGGGAGGGAAAAACATTTAAAAGAAATATGGTGAGCTATTAGCCCAGTGAGTGACAAAACATAAATCTCATGCTTAAATTGAAAGCTAAAAAACTGAATACTGAAACTAAAAACTTGTCAAGAAAACATGTACAAAAAACTTTTAAAACCATCGTATCTGAAAACATAGCTGAACTGATTCTTGATTGAGAGAGAACCCTTTCGCTCGATCTCTCAACATCGGATATCCTTGTTTAAGAGAGAACCCTTTTGCTTAATCTCTCAAACATAAGCTTGGGCTGGGATAAGAACCCTTTTGTTCAACACCTTTAAGCCAATGCTAGGAAAGAACCCCCGTGGTTTAATCCTACTGAACTGATTAATTGTCATACATGCACGTAGAGCAAACTAGATCCTGACATCAAAGATCATAACTGAAGCAGGGTACCACTGCTTATTACTAAACTGAGTGAATTATTCTGATACCTTCTCTAAGTACTTCAGTATCAGAATCATAACATAACTTAAACTAGGTAGTATAGCTCAGATACCTTCTCCTTGTACTTCAATATTGAGCTGAAACATTAAGAGCACATATGCTTTAAAACATAATACAAATACTTGTAACTTAAACATGTCATAGAATCTTCTTTTGAGAGCTAGCATGGCTCAACCATTGTACCAAAGCATACTTCATAAACTTTGTAACTAGCATGTGTTTATAAACTTTAGGAAAATGTGTTGCTTGGAACTTCTTGTAAAATAACTAGCATAAAAGTAACAGTCAGTGAAGCATGGATTATTAAAACATTTATAAAACATTTATAATCACTCACAACTCGTCGAGGCTCTTAATGGTTTGTAAGCTTCTTCTACCTCTTCTGGGCCTGAAACGACATAATTCCAAGTTAGATTCCTTAGAATTCCCTTTAAGATGCTTCAAGTAGTTTGTTTACTAGTGAAATCTTCATCAACAACATCATCATTACTAGTCAGATTGTCATCATGAGCGAGATCTTCCTCATGAGCGAGATCAAGCTTTTCACTAGTAAGACTTCATCCTAGTGAGATTAATATCTACAACAGCGAGATTCAGTCCAAAAATTCAGTGAGATTCTCTTCTTGAGCGAGATTCAGTACAAAAACTAGCGAGATTATCATCCTAAGTGAGATTCACATCTTTCTTGTCTCGCTCTCACTCTCCATGGTGAGCTGTTTGCTTGATCTTCCCAAGCAACTTCCTGTTTACACACCAATTTTCTGTTTCAATTTCAAAAATTCATAACTCAAAATCCAGAACTCTTTTTAAGAAACTTCCTTCTACAAACTTGTTAAAATTGAGTTAAATTTATTACTTTAAAATTTCAGCCCTAACTTTCTTGTAATTTGGGTTGGAGCTTTCAATATTCACCCCTAACCTTGATTAATCTCTAAACCTGACCCTTCTGCAAATTCTTTACTTTTTGTCCTTCTTCCTGTGAAATCTTTCTTCGATAGAAGTCCTCAAAAACCAATTTCACTTAATTCGCTGAAGTTATTTGCCAAACTCAATTAATATGTCTCTTTAATCTTTCTTTTCTTTTTTACTTTTCTTCATTCGTAATCCCTTATAATTAACCCATAGATTTCCACTTATCAATTAATTAACATAACATCCTCACGGCTAAACATACTCATATAGAAAATGTAAAATTTGGGGTTTACATGTTTTTTTTTACATTTAGTAACATTAAACCCACAAACCAATAAACCAACATCCATTGTTATCTTTTGAATCTTAAACATGTATGTAGAGACATATAAGCGGATCATGTTTAAGTGATAACCTAAATTATCTATAGTAGATGGATAAGGCTGGATATCTTATCTTGGTGACACTGCGTGTACAACCCGCTTTGTAGATATTACAATTGTTGTAAAGTGCTACTAATGATCTGATCCTGATCATTCATGTGGAGACATGTGAGCAGGGATATTCTATACAAAGGAGTTTGTATAAGACTGGACCACAAAATTTTTTGTCCATTATATAACACCGTTCAATATAGAGACTTACATTTCACCAGAATGACCATAGATAACATGACCTCAATCCTAAATGAGTTGTGAACTCCAGCCTATGAAAATGGTCCTTTGATTTGTATAGGTGAGAGTAGTCGTCGCCAACTCAACAAGCTTACCATTTTGGGGATTCGTCTAATTGGGCAGCTGGGAATACAGCAGACAGAATTATTCCTTCCCCGACATAGGGGTAAGTTGATAAATTGCTCTCTTAAGGGTTGATTCTGGGGCTTGAACAATGTGGCACCACACTCCCTCCTTGCCCGAGAGAGGTTTAGTCATAGTTGGACTATGATTTATTGTTCACTAGAAGGATCTAGTGGCTAAATCTATACAATAGGCAGTCGTTTACTAAACGATTGAGCACATCGTCTATACGGTAGACACCTTCTTATCTTCCACTTGCTTGATCGTTGTCCTCCAGTCTCTTCCTCGAGCCAAGATCATGTTGGCTTTTTGGCCTTTAATCTCTAATTAATTAATTAATCAATGTTTTGATGATAACAAACTCAATTTTTAATTACTGAAAATATTAGTGTTTTAATATGTCCATAGCGTAGAGCTCGGAATAAAAATTCCAACACCTCTTGAATCACTCAAATCGGAGTTAAAACGAAGACGATATGACCAAAATAAGTCTACAGAGAAAATACCGTGGTGGATGACGTGGCATAACCAGACCATTTGCGTGTAGACATGTGGCAGCATATTGGTTGAATGGTAGATCATTAAGAGATTAACATATGATAGACTTTTGATTTTTGGATTGATTTAAATTAAAAAAAAATTGAAATTAAAAAGAAATTTAAAAGGAAAATAAATTTAATATTATTTTATGTTTGTGTCTAATGGCTTGTTTTTTTACACATAGTATGTTTTTTTATTTTTGGATTGACTTTAAAGAGAATGAATTTAAAAAGAAAATGAATTAAAAAGAAAATGAATTTAATATTAGTTTATGTTTGTATCTAACGGCCAGTTTTTGACACATGGTATGCTTTTTTATTTTTTGGATTAATTTTAAAAAGAAAATGAATTTCAAAAGAACAGGAATTTAATATTATATTTTATTTGTATCTAGCGACTAGTTTAGTTTAAAATCTCCACCATTGATTTTTCTTTTCCAAAATCCAATGGTCCAAATTAATTGTGGTTTCTAAAAAATTTTCCATCTCTATATAAACCACCTTCCTCTCCAAATTTTAAATCAATAAATTTTACATTTCATAATCCTTCAAAACTCAAAAGTTCCATTGTTGCTCTCTCTAAGTTCCCAATTTTTTTTCTTTTCATCTTATTCTTGAGAGAGTGTTATTGTATTGTGAGGATAAACTTGTTAAGTGCTTGTTAAGTGCTTAAACTTGAAAATCCACTCTAGTGAGAGTTGTATTGTGTTTTTCAAAAAATTCCAACATTTGTAACGGTTTGATCCTAAACCATGGAAAGGATCAGATTTGCTCTTGAACCCGTAAAAGGAGCGATGGTGTAACGGTTGGGCTCTAATCCATGGAAAGAGTCGGAAAGATTTTATTCAAATTCCCAAGAGGCGCTTGGGGAGTGGAGTAGATCGAGTTTGATCGAACTACTATAAAAATTACGGTGTCTTCTTCTCTAACTCTTTCCTTTTTATTTTTGCAATTAATTTAAGCAATTTATTGTATGTTTTAGTTTGTTCTTATTTATTTGCTAAAATTTGATAGAATTAAATTATCACATTTTTTGTCATCTTATTTGTTGCATAATTTGAATTTTTCTTATTATTTATAAAAAAAAGTGTATTAATTTAGTAATTGGGTTAATTTAACATAAAAAAAAAAAAAAAAAGTTTAATTAAACCCTATTCAACCCCCCTCTAGGGTTGCCATATCGATCCAACAGATCATACAGAGGTCACAACTCCTGGATTCTCATTCCGAGAATACCAAGGTAACCATTGTGGTGGTGTCCTCACTCAGTTCATGGATCGAGTTAGACTCGATTCGGTTCAAGGAGCTATTGGTCATTCATTGTGTTCGTGTTGTGTACCGATCATTGTGTTCGAGTGTGGTGTCTTGGACGTTTCGAGATTGATCGAGGGATTCATAAAGAATGATTCTTCAAAAATATGCATCCTCTATCCCTTGTATCATCCTATAACATGCAGTAATTTTTTGTTGTGCATGACTTGTTAGTTTCCGTTTCAAGACTGTGATTGATTGTGTTCAATTCGAATGGAATTTGGAACGATCCCTTCCACTGCTCATGGAAATCCTCGTGTTTGATTTCCTTCAATTGGTATCAAACCAGGTTATTCTGATATTCCAAATACCATTTTGGTTTTGAACTTCTTTTACAGTCGTAGTGGGTTTTAATGTTTATGCATCGCGTATAAGAGTTAAATGCATTTGTGGATGTGTTAATGAATGTTTACGGGATGGTTGCCTTTGTTTAAAGCTTTCTTTATGATTACAAAGTGTTAATTTGTAAAGGTCCCCGTGTTTTGGGACATAATTAACAAGCAATCGAGTCTGTAATTCAAAGTGTTTGAGTTTGTTGAGTCGTTCGTGATGAAGTTTCAAAGCATGGAGATGCGGTTCTCATCGAAGAAGAAGACGAAAGGTTGGTCATATCGTGTAGCCTAAGGTAAACGATCCTGTAGAAAAGTTCTGCGTGGTCATGTAGTATTTACTAAACAATCGTTTAGTTAATGCTAAACGATGAGGCAAAGCGTTTACTCTATCGTGTAGCGTTGGTTACTTGATCGCGTGGACGCTGGAGGTAAACAATCACATAGAGCATTTGATGCTCATCGTTTAATAAAAGGCGCGTGCACTAAACGATCTTGTAGTTAGCATGCTTCATTGCATAGCCACTGACTACATGATCACGTGGTATATGATACCTTGACGCTTGCTCAGCGATCGTTTAGACGATTATGCTTCACTGCATCGTTGTCATTTAGATGATTGCTTAAGGCTTGCGTTGCACAATGCGCGTTGCACGAGCGTGCCTTCATGCTTCATCACATAGTCAAACGTACACGATCATTGCTAAATGATCATTTACTTTCAAGTAGGTGATCACAAGGATTCGGTACACAATCAAAAAGACGTGTTTCTTCACTCGGACGGTTCAAGACCCGGTTCACCTGTTTGAACTAGAGACTCATTGTGCTTTGTAATAGTTAGCTTTGTTTTTTGAGGATTTGAGGCTAATTATCTCGGTTCATCAACTTTTATTTATTGTACATGAGATGTATGTTGGTTTATATGCCATAGGGTATGACATATAGATTTGAAACCCACCTTAAGTTATACAATTATTCATGCATCATATATTATAAGTGGTATAATATAGTTTCTGGCATGATGAAATTACAAGAAAGCATGCGCATGCATCAAGAAATATAAGAGTTATATTTATGCATGCAGTAAGCATATCCATGTATCAAGAAAGATAAGAGTATATTTATGTACGCAGTGGGCATATCCATGCATCATCTTTATATTATAAGAGTTATAGTATAAGGGTGTATGGAAGCATGTATGCTTGGTTCATTGCAATAGTAATGAATGAACAATGCATGGAGCATGACACTTAGGCTTGTTTATAAAAGTTATGAATGCCTTGTATGTATAGCTTCGCATTGTGTGTTTATTTTGGTTGCTTCCTATTATAAGCGTTATAATGGAAATTAGAACTAAAATCGATAAGAAAGAGTTGCATACGGACTTAGGTGAACTCATGTTTTAAAAGGGTTTTAAAATTGGATTGAGATAGACCTAAGTTCAAGGTTCTAATGAGGTTAGATACCTAAGTTTAATCTTTTGAATCGGTTTAATAGGATTAAATTGATTTCCATAAAAGATTAAATTTGTATTAAATCTATCTATAAGGGACCTTTTGTCTAAGGCGGGTTCTGTCTAGGCTTAGGTACTTAACCTGACGGAAACGGAACACCCCTACTTGGGAATCTACCTGGAAAGGTGAATTAGATAGATTTGCTACAAGCATGCGACAGTTGATCAAAGACTTTGTTAAAGAGTTTAATAAATGATGATCAAAAAATGTTTCAACTTTCCAAGGTAAGAGTTACTCTTGGGCAAATCTAAAAAGTCACTTAGTTAAAATTCTTAGCTGTGTCTTTTCTAAGTAAACTAAACCCTAGGTTATAAAATACTTAGTGGGAGAAAGAGATATATGTGTTTGCATGAGTCAATATCAAGGTGAACGGAGAGAGTGTTTATAATAAGTAGGTGAAGGGTGTGTGTCAACACATCATGTGGTCTCCTTCATTGGTTCACACCATGAGATCTTCTTGCTCTCCCTCGTGGCACCATGGGACCGTCCCCCTTCGAATGGGTTTTGTGCAGTTGGTCAATATCAAGGTGAACTCTAGAAATGGATAGGGTCACTTTAATTTTTGCCCCAATCAGATTTTTTCCCTTCAAATTGGCTGCTTGGGGTGGAACTCTAGGGCCTAAAATGACGGGTCACACTTACAGGAAATTATTAAGCAATTTAATGATTTTTTTACCAAATCAATGATGGCTAGTCGTTATAGGAGCAAGAGTTGTTCTGGTATTAATGACTGGTTGAGAATGTCTCAATTTAGAGGAGGGATAAACTAACCACCCTTCGACCGCTTTTGTCCTAAACCTTTGAAACGTCATTGCAAAACTAGATATCACACGGGGTTCATTTCAGTTTTGCTAAACCGTATTGGATGTTGTTTTTTCAACAAGTATTTGCTAAAACCTAATGTAGGTCAATGTGTTTTCTTTTTCAGCAACATGTATATGATTTTCCATTAGTTGCCTCTAGTTTAACCGATTACATACATTGGAACGAGTCTATTAAAACATATTTCATGGTAAACGACCTTGAGTTTTTCATGGTTGAGGAGTGTCCTCAAGTCTCGACCCTTGATGCACCACAAAGTGTTCGTAATGCATACGAGGTGTGGATGAAGGCTAATTCATTGGCCCGGCTTCACATTTTGGCTAGCATACTTGATGCATTAGCCAAAAGGGTAGAGAACATGGTCATTGCACGTAAGATCATGGACACATTGCAAGAATTTTTTGAACATCAGTTCTCACTTTTCTAGCACAAAGGGATGGATGACAAAGAAACCAGTAGTGTCAGTTCCCAAGATAACCTCCAGTTAGAGAAAGAAAGTGTTACCGACTCTGGTGAAGTTCATCAACGAGAAGTGTTCTTTGAAATGGAACTTGGAGCTTATTTAGGTTCTAGTACTGATCCCACTACTCTCCAAAAGACGAAGAAGTCTAAAGACAGTAAATGTGATTTATTTGTCTTGGAGACGTGTTTGGTAGAGAATGGTGATTCTGCCTGGATACTTGATTCAGGTGCTACTAACCACGTCAGTTCTTCCTATCAAGGATTTAGTTCCTGGTAAACATTGCCAAAGGGAGAAAACCCATTGGCGATGTTTAACAATTAAACGCAAATGCATTTAACAATTAAACGTAAATGCAGATCCACAAACGCAAATGCAGATCCACCCGTAAACATTCATCAACGCCATCCACAAACGCATTTAACAATTAAACACAAATACAGAAAACCCACCACGACTGTAAAGGAAGTTCAAAACTGAAGTGAAATTTAGAATATCAGAACAACCTGGCTCTGATACCAATTGAAGGAAATCAGATATGATTATTTCTATGAGCAGCGGAATGATCATTCCAAATTCCATTCTATTTAAACATACACAATTACAATCAACAAACGGAAACTAACTAGTCCTGCATATAACGAAATTACAGCATGCTTTTTTATAAGATCAAGGGATAAAATAAACATACCTTTGAAGACTTATCTTCAACACCCTTGATCACGAGCGCTCGAACAATCAGCAAGACTGCAAACTCGAACACTCGAACACTACGATCGCTACACTGCACAATCACAATGACCATGAACTCAGCGATCTCCAAGATCACGAACACAACGAACGGCCACCAAAAAACCTCGACTATGTCGAGTTGAGTATGACACCACCACAATGGCCACCTTGGTATTCTCGGTGTGAGAATCTAAAAGTGTGGGCTCTGTGTGGATTTGGTTAGAGGAAAAGACCGAAGGAACAATCATGTAAACGATTAAGCAAGTGGGAGATGACAAGGTGTATCGTATAGACAATGCCCAATCGTTTAGAAGAAGCTCCGCGATCGTTTAGCTATCGGCCAGCTAAGTGAACTATTGTATAGTGTCACTCCACGATCGTCTAGTCTCTCTTTAGGCTATTGTTTAGTGAATCTCATTCACTTGACAGCCACCGTGAGTAATTTCCGAGAATAGAAATCTCAATTCAACAACTACCAAATTTAGGAAAACATTTTTTCTTTTATCTCACGGTTACCATGAAACCACCAATAACCTCCCATTCAATTGGTTATTAGAGAAAAAGAGATAATAATCCAATAATTAATATTATTATAATATACATATGATAACTAACTTACCATAGTATATTTATAACCTATAGTTTTAATATTTCATCTCATGAAACATATAAACCATAGCTCTTTTTCTATTTCATGGTACTTAATGTAAATCTCATTTACATTAATCCTCCACTTGATGTATCTTATACATCACACCGATCATATCATATATAATTGAATTACCTCTTGTTAATTTGAACATTTCAAAGTAACACCAAGAACTGATTCTCAACTTGAATCCATTAAGCTACCAAGGGAACCTTATGAACCTATAGCTCAAAGTTCCAATGGTACGTGAATAATAGACTAAACTCTTTAGTCACGAGATCCACCATCCCAGTTCAAACTGGAGATTCAAAACTTCATCTCAAAATTCCTCGTCGTTTAATCTGGAGATTCAAAACTTCATCATTGGCCCCAATTCAAGCAACTGCCTGCTTGTTCAACAATTTTCAGTTCAAACTTTAAAATTATATAACCCGATTTTCAGGCCTCATCTTAAAAAGTTTCATTCTACAAGGTTGTTTATAACCGAGTTAACAATATTTCTTCAAATTTTTAGCTCAAAACGCTTCGTAATTTGTTTTGGAGCTTCAATTCTTCACCGATGGCCTAGATTCACCCGGGAAACAAACCCTTTGTCTTTATTTTGCCCCTCTGGCCTTATTCCTGTGAGTTTTCCTTCTAGTAGCCCAGCCACAAAAAATAGACACACAGAGCTTTCGAATGCCACTGGAATTACACAAATAACCTAAGTAGTTTGTCCAAATCGACCCAATGAACTCGACCTTTTTGCTTATATTACCGCCCAAAATCCAGCATGAACTCTCCTTGTGCCACCTAGCCCACTATTGGTGATGAAGAGCTAGGATTTAGCAAATTTCCTTTTACTAACTTTACTCACAATATTACTTCAGCACCATACCTCATTAGATGGCATGGTCTCATTCATATGCTCATTGTGCATTCCATCATCAAGCATGACCTTCCTTAGCCTAGTCGAGTTTTGTCCTACTTTTATACTTAGCTACCCAAGAGCCTATTTCTTCTTGCTTACATCTTCTACCCTTCCTAAGACATGGCTTCATTTAGCTCATTAGAAGACATCATATTACTTACTCTTACTTGAAGTAATTAGGGTTCGGGTTTTACAATCGGTATTCTGGAAATCATGAAACAGGTCCCAGTTAGAACAGAAATGCCCTGATGCACCAGTGTCTAGGATCTAGTGAAATTTATTTTCCACCAAGTTTGCCTCCACGACCATAGCAACAATGATATTGTCCTAAAAAACGTTGGTATGTGGTTTGGCAGTAGCAAAATTTTGATTTGGCCTTCCCTTTCTCTAGGTGCACAAGTAGGACTTGTGTTCTGGTTTCCCACATATATAACAAACTATTTTGGATTTTTCAATTTGTTCACCAGTGGCTTTGAATTGACCACTCTTTTGTGGTGATTTTGTTGTTTGTTTCCCTTTGTTTTTGAATCTGTCTTTCACATTGGAAGATTCAACAAGGTTAGCATTAATCGAATTCAAAGATAAAGAGTTTAGCTTATCTTTCTGTATGTTTGCCTCTTCAATGCACATGTGACCGATCAGCTTCTGCAGCATTAGATCTTTCTATTTGTGCTTCAAGTGGTTACAGTAGTTACTCCAACAGAGTGGAAGTTTTTTAAACAGCACATTAGCTTGAAGAATCTCGCACATCTTCATGGCTTCAGACACGTTGGCTACTAAATTTTCGTACTCGTGAACCTGTTCCAGATTAATTCTCCCCACAAATTGTCCTATTGGGATATTTTAAATTACTTACATCCTTCTCCAAAATGGCCTCTTTTATTATATTTTAAAATTACTTTAATTAAATTCTCTCAAATAAAACTCCCCAATTCTTTTTCCCAACTAAACACTAATTAATATATCTATAGATGGATACAATACAAGTTGACAACTTGAATCTGACAATGTTTAAATTTTAATACTAGTTGAAATATTATATGTTTGACCAACTCTCATATCTATGAAATTAAAATAATCATAATAATAAAAAATACTTGACTTTTGTGTACCGACTTAAAGTGGATCTTTGGATTATGTTTCTAACCCTCCCTTTACTTGACACGTGTCGTCTCTCAAACACTCAAACATTTCCTTTTCCACCTTAGTTGTCCCAATATTTTCCCATATATACAAAAGGAAGCCCTTTAGCTTCCCTTCCATTTTGCACAAACTTTTGTAGGCCCCACTTTCATTATCTCTCATAGTTTCCCTTTAATCCCTAAAGTTATTAATAATTAATGACAATGTTTGAAACGTAAAATTAGTTATAATAATATGTATTTAGGATGTAAATTATTTAGAAGATTATTTGAGGCGTTAATAGTGGTTGTTGCTAAAATTAATCGTCAATAGGCAAAGTCATCTAAAACATTAAAGGAAGAGAGTATTAATTATTTTAATCATAAAGAGTTGTAAATAGTGTTATGATAATAAAATTAACGTTAAAAAAAACTTTACTCTCTCATTTCCTTAACACACGTACCAAAAGTTAGTCCACTGACCTATTCTAAATTTAGGCTTGAAAGATTCTTCATGTATAATTAGAATATAATTTGTCAAATCATATGTATATTTAATTTGGATGAAGCAACGTATGAATGAATTTAGTTCGATTTAATTAGATAGTGTTTTCTAACTGCAAATGTTATTTATCAACTTCCTTATTCATCGAGTAATATAAATATTAGAACTTGTCACTTCAATTAATAACAAGCACATTATAAAAAGTATGTATTAGATGGATGTGATTTCATAAAAGAAAGAAAAAGAAAAAGAAGAAGAAGAGAGGGAGAGAGAGTAATTTTTTAAAAAAAAATTAAAAAGGAGTAAAGTTATGATGATCATGATCAAGTGATGGGAGAAGATCATAAAAATCATAGAGAAATTCAGAATATTTAAATATTTTAAGTTTGTTCTAATAAATAAATATTTATAATTATATAAAACACGAAATTGCTAAGAGAAGATTCTATCTGTTGTCATACAAAAACCTTAATGTATATTATTAGCTTGGGAAATCCCACATCTTCTTATAACTAAATTAAAATACTATAAAATAAACTATATATCATTTTGCTTCCTTCTAATTAGTTTAGATTATTAGGTGGTTTCAAGGGTTTGAAGGTGATTCTTATGAATGGGTTAAATATTTCGAAATATTCTTGATTTGATTAAATGTTGATAGTTTTTATATCATTACAATTTTTGAAATATTTGACATATTTTTTTTTGTAAAAGTGATAGGTATCTGACTACTTATTTAAATGTCGGTTCAAGAACGTTTTAGGGATTAACTTAAATATAAATTTTTAAAAAAATTATAAATACATATAGCACTTCAATTTTATTGATTAAATTTTCACGAGGTTGATAGTATGAACATTATGCCAGTTGAGTTACGTTCTTGTTGGCAAATTAAGTAGGATTCAATTAAAAGTGTGTATTTAATTTGGATGAAGCACAAGTATATTGAATAGATTTAGTCCGATTTAATTAGTTAGCATTTTTATATCTCTAACTATAATGTTATTTACTCAATCTCGGTATATAAATTAAAAAAAAAAGTTGTATAAACACTAGAACTTTGGTCACTTATTAATAACGAACACATACATAAAATATATATATATATATATATATATATATAGATTTCAATAAACAAAAAAGAGAGTGAAATTAGAAATGATCATGATCGAGTATTATGAATAGATGATAAAAATTGCAGATACAAATTCAAATAGTTATCAAATAAGACATAAATATTTTAAATTTATTTTAATAATTAAATATTTATGATTACATAAAATACGAAATAGGCCAAAGAGAAGAACTTTTCCATCTCTTTTGTCACACAAAAAACTTGGGCAAATCCCATTTAGCTTCATCTTCAAAAGAATCCCACTTGGCTTCTTCTTATAATTAAGTTAAATTAAATCAAGGGTAAATAATAAAGAATTTAAATTAGCGTTTCACAGAAAATTTTAAAAAAAATTGTGATAAATCGGTTAAATATTTTAAAATATTCTTGATTAGATTAAATGTTGATAGTAATTATATGTCTGATACATTTTTTCTGAAGGTAACATGTATTTGACGACTTAATTTAAGTATCGATTTAGATTTAGAAACGTATCAAGTATAACATTCAAATTAATTAAAATTTGTAAAATTATAGAAACTAAACTAAGTAATTACATGACTAAAATGCTAACAAAGAAAAGTACTATTACAATTCAACACCGTTGCCGCCGCCACCAACGCCATCGTCGGATTACGATGGCCGCCGCCTCCCTAGCTCATCAAAGCCAACAAAGATTTCATCTCTCACCGTCAAGTTCGGAATCAAAATGTCGTCGTCGTCGTCATCATCATCACTATCAATATTCATATCTTCAAACATCTCTTCGTCTTTCTCACCGCCTCCACCTTCGTCGTCGTTCAATGGTGTGATTGGAGAAGCTGCCGGGGAAGAGGAAGAGGCCACGAGAGCGGTCAGGGAGGAATCGGGATCTCCCGTGGTGGGGTGTCGAGTGGGGATGGAGGCAGAGGAGGACCTGTTCCGGGAACTTCCGGCCAGGGAATTCCGGTGAGTTGGACGGGGATGACTGTGATCTCCGGTGTATGTGATGATGAAAGTTTCGGGATCGGCGTTGCTCCGTTCAACTTGTTTTCTTGCTCCACACCCTTTTGAGCTGCTGCAACGGTAATAATTTCTGTGATCATCAATTCAAATAATCAGAGGAGTAAGTTAAAATTTTCCCGAGAAACAAACAGAAATTACAAAAGGAAAATTTAAAAAAAGAAAAAAAAAACCCATTTATTAATAATAATTATAATAATAAATACGTATATTTAAATACCTTGGATATGGAGATCCTTTAATGGGCTTTTGCCCATATTTACGCCAAGCCCACATGTCTGTTGAGAGATTATCTGCTGTAACATGGCATACAGTTCTCTTCTGTTGGTTCTTTCTGTAAATTAAACATAATTAAATTATAATTATTTAATATACACTTTCAATTTAATTGACAATATTTTATTTTAGGTAAAATTACTATTATAGTCTCAAAATTTTTAAATATGTTTTTATTTATTTCTCGAACTTCAAAATTTTTAATATATTATTAAATTCATTTTGTGTCTAATAGACATTAATAAAATAGATTTATGTATTATATAAAAATTCAAATTCTATGTTATAGAAGTAGAACTAGTAAATGCATAAAAATAATACTTGCATGCAGTACAGATTAAAATATTAATTTTTTTAAAAGAATTTGTCATGTGTAGTTTATTATTGAACAATTATGTGAGATGTACAAAATGAATGTAGCTAGAGATATATCGGAATATTGTTTTTATTAGTGAATTTTAAAAATTTTGAAAATTTCTTAATTGGTAATTTTTTTAAAAAACTACTAAAGAGTAAATATAAATTTGAAATTTAATATTAATTTGATTATTACGGAAAAGTAATAAAATTAACAACGAAAGATTTAATTCAATTACTTGCCTTTTTCTCGATTTGGGCATGAGAGATTGCGTCATTGGCGAACTAGGGAAGTCTGGCGGAAACGGCGGTTGCCGGTGGTGGTGGTGGTGCTGCAGCGCCGCAGGATGTGGATTCGGCCGAATGGGTTTAATTCCGTGTCGGAAATGGTGGTTCGGGGTTGAGTTGGGGATTTCCGGCACGACGGCGGGAGGGGCAGAGACAGCGGCGGGACCGGCGGAGGGGTTGGGGAGAAAAGAGATAAAGGCTTGATGTAATTCATGGAATCCGTTGGGCTGTTTAGGTTGAAGGATATCGGAAAAGGAGAATGCGACGTCGTTCGGATCGTCCTCGAACGTTAAAGAAGCGAGACAAGACAAGGCGGATTCGGCGGCGGCGGCGGCAGCGGCGGAAGTTGGGTCAGTAGCGGAAACTGCTGAATTGCAGCTCCGGACGACGGCGGAAAGATCCCAATCATCGTTCCCGGCCGCCATGGATGAAAATTATACACAAATCGATATGAAAAAAAAAATACCCAAACAACAATTTTAGGTATTTGGTAAAAAAAAAAAGGGGAAAGAATTGGAGACAGAAAGGACGGCGCTGACTTTTTATTGTTTAGAGAGAGAGAAAGAAAGAAGAAATGAAAGAGAAAGAGCACTGACTTTTGAAATTCACTAATTCTTAATTATGTATTTATAAACACAGAAAATCATAATTTTTTAAATATATGTAAAATATACAAAATATAAGACCAAAAAAAAAAAGATAATTTACCTTTCTACAAATTAAATTACATTTTTTAAAATTTTTGACGTTTGGTATAATCTCGGGTCTTTTTAAATATAAAAAATATTTTAAAATTTAATCTTTTTTCAAAAGTTCAAACACTTAAGACTTTTTGTTATAATGTGTAAATATTTTTAGAATTTTTTTATTTATAAAAATTTTCCTCATCTAACTTCTTCGATATTTTTCTTTATCCTTTTAGGGTTTGTTCAGCAAATTGGAAATGATCATTTTGGAAGCTTAGTAAATTAAGTGAATTAGTTTTAGCTTCTGAAAAAAAAATCTAAATTTTAATAATTGATAAATTGTATATTTCCGCTATAATGTTTCCATTTATATTGAGTAAATTTTCGGTACTGTATTGTTTTGAATTTTTATTAGCTTCTAGAGTTGAAAAAGTTTGTATATGTTATTATATTTTTTTAGGTAGGTTGGTACTTAATTGGAAGTTAACATCTTCGACCTTATGATCACGTGCCATTTACTAATGATAGAAAATTAATGACTGATTTAATGAATATTTTGTATTTTTATTAGTTAAAGTGTCGTCCATTGTCATTTTTCTAAAAGTTATTTTTCAGAAGTTTATCTAAATTTTTAATATATACGACAAGAAGTTGTAAAACCATTTTTATAGAATTATCTGGAAAGAAATTTGGTGTTAATAAGCATCATTTAAGAAAAAAAGATAAGTTTGCTCTCTACGTTTGACATCTATTTTGTTTTTAATAAATAAACTTTAACTTCCACAGCTATTATGTTTCAAAATTTCGAACTTGACAATATATCGATGAAGATATTTAAGCATCTTTTTGTTTTAAAAAAATACATGTCAATTGAACGATGAATGAAACTTTACTTAAATTTATGAAAATATATAAGCCTCTCAAACATGTATAAGATTTATCTTGTAAAATATTAAAAAAAAATAATAATAAAGAACCGTATTATGAAAACCAAACATAGAAAAACATCTCAGAGAAAGGAAAAATAAATAATACTTTACTTAAATGTGAGGTCATATATATATAAAAATAAATAATGGGACAAAACTTATGTCTTAATTGGTGAGCAACAATTTTCTACGAATCAAGATTATAATACTTTTGACAAATAGGAGATATATATATATATATAAATTGAGGAAAAAAAAAAGTTTTGCGTTCGAAAAGAAAATAATTATAAAAATTTTAACGGTGGTCAAGAGAAAGAGAGTCATTCATACTAATATCCTTCTTTCTTCTCAACTCTACCCTATATTGTCATGCAACCAAGTGAGAAAGTAAAAGTAAACTACTCTTGATTTTACCAAAACGATAAATTAAAATACCATTTTCAATCCAACACTTTAGTTTTTATCTCGATTTAGTTCTTGAACTTTAAAATTATTCTATTTAGTTAATTTTAATCAAATTTATCTAAATAAAAATAATAATTTCCACGCAAGAAAAATCACAACGTGGATATATCTTCAAATTTTACAGAGAGAAAACTGTAAAATGATATGATATTAAACTTATCTTCACCCATTAGTTTAAGTTTTTAGATCAATCTGTAATTTAAGATGATACTAGAGCAAGTAGTCTAAGAAAAGTCTTGTGTTCCAACTCTTGCAATGTTATTTTCAAGCCACAATTGAAGGAAAGTTTTAGATGATATGATATTAAATTTTTCTTCACTCATTAGCTTAAGTTTTTTGGTCAATTAGTGATTTGAAAAAGACGACTAAAGACCATTTGAAAGGAATAAAACGAATTCTAGTTTCTTTTTTATTTTGAGAATATGTGAGGTAAAAGAATCGAGTCTTTGACGACTTCAAATTCGATAATACAAAAAGTTTTATGTTTGTTGAGCTATACTCATATTGATAACTGATTTAAGTGGTAGACGGTATACAAATGGAGTAAAATGGTATTTTATCAAACCGTAGAGAGAGAAAAGGTTGAGGGAGAGAGAATATATATATATTATTTGACTTTTAGAAAATGTCAAATGGGGACAAAGGAAGAAGGGAGAAGGTGGCAAAGGTTTGAGGAAGATGGTGTTTTTTGTGACAGTGCAAAGGTTAGGCGTTACAACTTTGACTCTTATGATTCCTTTCTCTTTCTTTTAATTGGTCCGTAGGTTTATAGGGATTACCATGCTCTCTTTACTCCACGCGCTTCCTCTTCTCGTGAACTTCACTTCTCCCCCACATGGGTCCCTTTTCCATTGCATGTTTGACAAGTCATTTTTTCTCCTTCTTCGTCTTCTCCACGCGCTTCCCTTGCGACTCCAGAACCTCACTCCACTCTCTTCTCAGTTATCCCACCAACTCCCAAAATTTTTTTTTAAAAAATCTCCTTTCTTTTTTTTTTACAAATTTAATCCTTAAAATTTTATAATTTAGTTCCTAAATGTTAGAATTTGGTTCTTATATGATACATAAAGTGTTAAAATTTGTCTTTTTTGTCTCGGTAATTTGTCTTTTCTTGTTTCGATTGGTTCTTAAGATTTAAATTTGTATTTTCAAGTTAACTATTGGTTGATTTGAGGACAAAATGATGTGATTTGATTGACATCGTGTCAATGTTGTTGTTGGCTATGTCATTGTTTGACACTAAGTTGAAGGTGTCATATTAAAGAAAAGTTGATGTCTTTTTTGCCAACGAATAATATCTAACATGTCAATTATTTTGTTATTTTCTTTTAACTAAATTAATGATGGTTAACTCAATTCAATAACTAAATCTAGACCAAATCTAAATCGTGTGTACTAAGTAGGAATAAAATCCAAAAATTCAAATACCAAAAGAGTCGCTAAATTGAAGGGACAAAAGTAGAATTGAAACTAAAATCACAAATAAATGTGGTTTTTGAATTCTTATAAGACAAATAAAAACTGAATGAACATATATTTTTAACTTAGTTAGGCTTGAGCCTTTTTAGTTTGTGCTTTAACCAATATTTTATTTTAGCTAAATATATAATTTAGTCTCTAATACTTTAGATATATGTTATTATGTCTTTAGAGCATCAATTTCAGCCATCTTTTGAATTTTAAAAATTAAGGAGACGTTTGGGACAAAGAGTTGATTATTATAGTACTAGGATATTATAGTTGAGTTGTAATAGTTTGTGTTTGGGATGTAGACTATTTTAGTTTAGGTTATAATAGTATGTGTTTGAGGTATAAGCTATTTTAGTTCAATAATGAAATAGTAAACATTATAACAAAGAATAAAAAAATGATGAATGTAAAATAGTAAAAAACAGTAGTAAATAGTAAATATTGTAGTAGTGTTTATCCTAACTAATTAGGGATTTTGAAATAGTATTTACTATAGAGTGGTTATTATAGTTTTATGATAGTATTTGCCCCAAACGTCCCCTAAGTTGATTATAGACACTAATTCTACATATGAGTGTCTTTGTTTTTCTCTCTCTTTTTTTACCTTCTAAAAATATTTTGAGAATTCAAATTAAAGTTTTGAAATTAAAAAAAAAAAGTTTAAAAAAACTTATATTTGTCTTTAGAAATTTATGTTATCTAAAACATGAAAACAATTATAAATAAAAATCACTAGAAAATAAAAATAATTTTTAAAATCTGAAAATAAAAAACCAACCAACCTTAACTATAAAACTTATAAATCTTTATTTTCACTGGTACTTAGAATTTTTTTTAAGTGCTTATTTTAATTTTAAATTTTTCAAGTTTATTTCGTTTAAACTTTCAATACACACGTCAATTTTAGCTCCAAAATTTATAAAATTACTATTTTGGTCGTCACATTTTAAAAATAAATATTTTAGTTCTTATCATCGTTTAACAACTAGATAACTTGACTTTAAAAATGTATTTAAATGTGGTCACATAAATGTTATTCGAGTTATAGATACAAATAAGTAAAAATAAAAAATAAAAATCTTTTCGTCCTCGCTATTAATTTTTTTTTAATTCTTTCTTAACTACATTTTCATATTTCATATTCGAATGTGGTCTCAATTTATTCATATACCCCTATTCTATTTGAGTGTTATAGTAAAAATGTAAAATCTTAAAACACATAACCAAATAAAAACTAAACTCAAAATTGTAGGTAAAATATAGTATTTTGAAACCTAAACACCAATAAAAGCTATATTCAGAAAACAAAAATCAGAATGTTGTTTTTTCTATATAAACTGATTGAAGTTAATATAAGCGAAGGAATATTAATTAGATGACTCATCTCATTCATTGAAATCTGTAACGTAAATACGCTACTAACTTTTTAAAGGTGATGAATGTTGTTGAAAGTAAAACTTCTTACTATTGGATAAAGCCAAATTTGTTGAGTGCATCTAGAAGAGCAAAAGGAAAAAAGTGTCATAACATTAACCTCCCTAGATAGTGGCCTATTTACTTCCTCATGTGATATTCAACATGTGGATTCTTTCATAAATTCACAAAATCTTACAATTTCAAAGTGACGTACGAAATAGAATTATCTTAGAAAGTTGGAACCATAATTTATCTTACCCTTGAATTCTAGCTCATTTTCAACATTGCCATGATTTTGATTGGGAGATAAATCTTAAAAGAAATTATAAAAATTAAACCAATTAAACAAATTTGTAAATTACATGAGTGTAATATCATTGAAAAACATGTATATAGTGTTGGAAATGCGACCAAAGTTCCACATTGATTAGATAAGGGGAGGATCATCATGAGTATATAAAGGAGGACGACTATTTCCATTGGTATAAAATCTTTTGGGGTGAAACAAAAAACAAAGTCATGAGGGTTACGTTTATGTTCAAAATAGACAATATCATACCATTGTGAAGATAGTTAGAGTGTCGTTGTCCCTATCAAGTGGTATTAGAGTCATACTCCTAACTTAGCTATGTCGAAAGTAGTCACGGTGTGATCCATGGTTGAACTCTATTGGATAGGCGGTATGTTAGTGTGTTCGAATGAAGAGGAGTTAGTCTAGATAAGAGTTAGATGAATGAACAACTATTTGAGTGGAGGCTTGGTGGTCGATGTCCCATCATATAGATAAACATTATGTATTAAGGCAAGCTGTTTTTCTTTTCTTTTCAAAACATGTGTATATATTATGTTTTATATCTCATTAATGCTTGAGATTATAAACAAACTACTGTTTATCTTATAGTTATGTAATAAACTCTACAAAATATATAGCCTGTTCAAAAGAGATTTTCTTTTCAAGTACTTAAAAAAAGAGTTTTTGAGTAATTGAAAAATCATTTCAAACATTCTTTTTGTCATATATATCAAGAAGTTCAGAACTCATTTGAAAGCGTTTTTTTTTATATTTAGAATTTGGAAAAAAGTAAAATGCATTTTAATAACTATTATTTTTTATTTTAGTTCCATATTTTTTTTCTATTTACAAAAGAATGAAAATATACTTTTGTAATCTGGTTTCAACTTATATAAGATACATAGTATTATTTTCGAAGTTAGAGGTCCAATTTTTCCTCTTCATGTTATTCAAAAGAAAAAAGAATATCATTGATATGGTCTTTGACTAAATGACTTAATCGACATTATGTAAAAATGTAAATAATTTGTCAAGAAGATAGTGAGATCCGGGCTAGAAGTAGGAACTTAAGATTAAAATGGGTCTAAGAAATGAGGCTGGCTAGAGCCATGCTTGGCCGAGGTCGAGCCTCATAAAATACCTAATAGGGCATGCTTCGCGCATACCCCGACCAAGGGATATATTAGGCCCTAATATGGCAAAGAGAAGGTGCTCAGTCTCGACTTTGGCCGAGGTCGACCCTAGTAAAATATCAAATTTGGAGAGATCAAAGCAATCTAAGACTCGAAAAAGGAAGGCATGGGCCTAATCTCATGTCATGATGCTCGCCCTCGGCTCATACCGAAGTTCACTCATAGAATCCACCAGAAAAGGAATGTCACGTAAAAGATCTAACTCAAGAAAGATGGATGATAAGATAAAAACATAATTCAGAAAACTCAAATGTAAGAGAACTATGGCAATAAACATTATAAATACGTGGCAAAACTCCAAGGAAAAGTAAGTCCATTATCCATTCATAAACTTATTGTAGGGCAAACACGATATCAGTGTGTAGATCTTTCTACCGTATCTGGACTTTGACATCAACAATAATGGTCTATTATTTTCTCAAATTTTAAATTTAAAAATTCTAAATTTAATTTGAATAATAATTTTTAACGATATAAATTTCAAAACTACGGTTATGTACTTAATGTTCAATATTTATTATGTATATGCAAAACAAGAAAAAAAAACTTGTAACAAGAAATCAAATCTTTTCATTATGAGAAATTCATATACAATTTCGACATTTTTTATAAACAACAATTTTGAAAACTAAAAAAAAATGAAAAACTGGAAATAAAGAACAAATACCACCAACCACATCATTTTCAAAAACTGGAAAAAGAAAAAAAAAAAGTAATAAAAGTAGAAATGTAATAATCTTCCTATCTCTATTTTTTCCAACTTTAATTTAGGCATAATTAAAGAAATGAATTATCTCCGGAACATAATTTATTGAATAAAAATAATTCTCACATTCCAAGCTCTCCATTTTTAGATTCTTTATACAGGAACTGATATTATATTCAAAATGACAATATTGTCCCTAAATTAATATTCTTTTATTGGGTAATTTGGATTTTATTTCCTTTCGGATTGTGGATAAAGACCCATGAGTATTTCGGATTTTTTTTCCATTTACTTAAATAATGGTAGTAAAATGATTAATCTAAAGATTGATTAACTATAATTTTCCTATATCACGCTTATCTTATATATGGATATCACACTAATTAACCTATGTAATAATTAACTATTTTTTTCGTAAATAACTAATTAATTTATACTTTGAATATTTGTGTAATTCATTACCTATGTTTTTAACTTATATTTTTGCTATATACGCAAGGATATTGTAATTCTCGATTAATTTGAATATATAGTTTAATGGATAAAATATTAAATATCATTTCAAATTTTGATGGATTGATTATCATTGTTAAATTTTTTTTAAAAAATACCTTGTAATTTTCCCTTAAAAATATCTTACATGTGTTATTTTTTAAAAAAGAAAAGAAAAAAAAAGAAAATTTTACCTTTGGTTCATTGTATTTCCAAAAAAGGCAATTGTTAGGAGAATCTTGTGTTTTGTCCTTTTTATTTCCTTTTATCAACCAGGTAACATATTTCTCCTCATTAATGTAATTTTTCAGTTTAAGGGGGAAAAAACCCATAACTCACTATAGGTTTTTTTTTTTTTTTTTTTTTTTTTTTCCATAGAAATTTTACTATTCAATATGTTCTCCTAAAATTATGGTAGTAAAAAATTGCAAATAGTCCAGAATTCTAAACTATTCAATTCTTTCTTTTATTGTATTCAAATGAATGTTGAGACCAATTTATGAACAACTCAATAGTGAAATTAAATTGTAAAAACGTAATTAATGAGAGATTAATTCTCCTAGATTAATTAGCGGTATTATCATTAGATTTATTTTTTATTTTTTATTTTAGTGTAATTTATTATTTTGTTTTGTACTGATTTCTTTGGTCTTAATTTAATTATAATTAATTAATTTTCTTTTTAAAAAATTACGTTTTCTTCTTTGTTAAAATGAGTGGGCAAATGTAACACTAGTTGGATAGAATGTAAAATATACCATATTTGTCAAAGTCTCGATGACAATTGTTTCAAAAAAAAAAATCATGATATTGAAAATTTAGGTAAAATTTGATTTGATCAACCTAATCAAATTTAAGGACAAACTTAAATTTTAGGATAATTGTTTTAAATGATAAAATTGTTAAAAAAAAATTTCAAGTATAGCAGAATATCTAGATCTATTAGTGATAGAAGTCTATCACAGTCTATCGTAATCTATTACTGATAGACAGTGATATTTTACTGTATTTATAAATAAATTGACTTTTTTTCTTTATTTGAAAATCAAACAAAAAAATTTACCTACATTGAAAAATACTTTTTAAACCCAATTTTGTGAATTAGAAACATCTCAATTTAAATATTATTAGCCAACTGAAATTTAAATATGATAAGAAGAGTTAGCTAAACTGTTAAAGTATCTGTACTTATTTTAAAAGATGAGTTCAGAATTCTCGTCACATATGATGTAATATCTTTTTTTTAAAAAAATAAATATTATATTTAATTTAAAATAGATGTTGTATTAAATTTAAAGATTTAAAAAAAAAATAGGATAAGAAAAATAATATTAATATTATTGTTACTATATGTGTTTGTGGTAGGGATGAGAATCTGGATCCGTGAAAAATGGGCTTCTTAATTAAAGAAAAGATGCTCTTTTAATGTTCTCAAAATAAAAAATAAAAAATAAAAAATAAAAATAAATGGGGTGTGATGTGAGGAATCTTTGCACTTTTAACGGTGGCTAGTTTAATTTTGCTTCTTTTTTTTTTTTTTTTTTTAAGAGTAGAAAATTTAGTTTAGCTCTTGACCACGTTTGTTTCATGGATGGAGTTTGTATTTAGTAAAATTATAATTCCACTTTATATTTGGTATGTAAATTTATTTATTTTAGGCTCTAAATTTGTTTGATTTTTTTTAAGAACAATAATAAAAAGAAGTTATACCAATATCGTAGCTAAAGTTCTCAAACAAGAGTTCCATTCCGTCCTCTCATCAGGCAAATCCCGTTACTAGTAGTTCCGGTTAGCCCACTTGCCCGAGCACACTCTCAACTTGTAGATGCGCCAATCCTGCCTTCCCCCACGAGAACTGAAAAACCAACAGACCACGAACACCAACACGCATATTGACTCGATAAATTTATTGACTATGCATTATAACTTATATAAACATGATCATGTTGTAAATTTTTAGAGCACTTTTTTTTCTTAAAGGTATTGTAATTAAAGTGTGAGGTGGGGGAATCGAACTTCTAATCTCTACGCTCATATTGGCATTAGAGAACGTTTTAATTATACTCTTATAAACTTATCAAGTTGTATTAGTTTTTATTATAAACTTTCAATCTTATCAAATTAGACCCTAGACTTAGATAAGTGTTTCAATTTTTACCTTTTATATAATTGAACCATTATGTAAACTCACTAACTTTTGTAATAACAAGTTCATATTGACTTAAATTTGATTAATACATGAATTAAGTATTGAATAAATTTGCTAAAATCTATAGATTTCAATAAGATTATTGCATTATTATTGTTATTATTCTTTGAAATTCTATATGGTATGAATTTTCCAATGAAAACTTATAAGAAAATAAAAATTTGCAATGCTTTTTTAAGTTGTAGGTTAATATTGTAACATTTATTCAATGTGCAAATATATGAAATTGAGAGTTTAAGATAAAAATATATTCAACATATGTAGGGGTAAAATTGACTATCTCCCCAAACTTCACTTTGATCTTCAACTTTTATATTTTTTTCCATTTTGTTTCCTAAAATTTCAAAGTGCTTATTTTAGTTTTGGAAGTTAATATTTACTATTTAATTTTGATTGTAGTTAAATACCCGTCTTATCTAATCTTTGCGACTTCAAGTCATGTCAGTGTCCAACATACATATTTTATATACACACATTTTTTAAAACATTATTGTTCACTCATTTTCTCTAATTAACAATCAAATAGCAATGGTAACCACAATGGTCAATTTTTTTAAAGTTCATAAAATAAGATAAATACTTAAAATGTTTATCTTAAAGAAAAGTTGAGTCAATAATGTTGGATTTAGTGTCCTACATCTCGTGGATCTCGTAGTTTGTATTTTGTAAATACAAATTATTTATTTAATAAAATAGGAAGTATTTATTCGATATTTAGATTATTAACTCGATCTATTAAATTAAGATCCATGATTATTTAATGAAGCTTGAACAATATATGGTAGACATACAAATGGATCATATTCAAGTAATAACCTAAAAGGTTTGTGATATATGGATAAGGTTGAGTGTTTTATCTTGATGACACTGCGGATATGAGCCACTTTGTAAATGTTACAAGAGTTGTATGTGTTATTACAAACGATATGTTCCATATTGTTCATGTGGAGACATGTAAGTGGAGGTATCCTATATAAAGAGTTTATATAAGACCCGATTGCAAAATGATTGGTTTCTCTTTATAACATTGTTACTTGAAGAGATTAATATTTCACTAAGATATCCATAAGTGACTTGACCTTAATCCTGAGTGAATTGTGAAGTTCTATTTATGAGAAAATCCTTTGATCTATATGGGTGAGAGTTGCTAGTTTCGTCGACTCAATAAGCCTACCATTTTGAGGATTTGTTCGAGTAGGGAGTTGGAAATATAGCTATACAAGATGGAATTTACTCATTCTCATGTTTAAGGAAAATAGATGAATTGCTCCCTAAATAGCTGATTTCGAGTCTTGAACAATGAGCATGCACCATCTCATTGACCTGAGAGGGGTTAGTTTATAGTTGGACTATAAATTGTTTGTTCATTAGAGCAATCAGTGGTACTCAAGGAGTTAGAGGTAACTATAGGGGTAAAACAGTAATTTGACCCAATTGTAGTTATGAGTAATTCGTGAAAGATCGACTTATTATTAATTGGTTAAATCCATTGGCACGGAAATATATATACAGTGCGGATAATGCAGTTATCGATCTTTGGTAGAGTGGCCGATAGTTATTAGATGTTGCTTAATCTATTTAAAAAGTTTAATTGATTAATCTCGTATCATTGGAGCTTCTAATTTGTAGATTCATAATGTTTCCTTATTAGATCATTAAGAATAAAAACAAAGAATAATTATTCTTAAAATAATTTGAATTGTTTAAGGGAATTTAAGTTATTAATTATATTAATATGATTAATATAAAAAAAAAAATACTCTCTAATTCTCTCTCATCCTTTCTGTATTTACTCCCTTTGCCAAAAACAGAGTTGGAGCACACACATCCATCATTTCTTGTCTCTTGATAATAACGAGGTGGTTGAGTGGTCGTGTCCTCAAGAACTTGTTTTGCTAAGATCATGTTCTTGCCGTGGATTTCAATTATATAAAAGATAAGATTAATGTGAAGAAGTGAAACATCAAAGATATTTCCGTTAAACTAAACACTCAAGAACTGGTCGTGTCCTCAAGAAATTTCCGTTCGTGATTCGTGGATAGGATTAATGTGAAGAAGTGAAACATCAAAGATAAGATTTCTCTTCTTCAAATTCTCAGTAGAGTGCATGCTTAGAACTCTTGTGTTTATCTTGTAATAGTAGCATGTTTGCTTCTCTTTGTTTAAACATTTTTCAAATTAAATTTCAATTGCATGACAATCAACCGTTTCAACGAGGAATTCACTTCCATCAAATATTTGGATTCAAACAAACATTAAATTTATGAAAACTCAAATAACAAGTTACATTATAATTGAAATATAATTTATAAGTTTGGTCCACAGTGGTATATATATATTTAATCCTTAATATATCTATATATTATGGTCTCAAAACAAAGTGAGATTTCAAGCAATAGTAAATAGAATTATTATCGGAATGAAGAACTTCAGAATTAAAAACAGAATCCAAAAATGTTTCATTTTAATAATTTGTTGTCTTATTATTTATTATTATTGTTGTGGTAGTTTTTCTTTGGTATGTTTCATTGTCTTGTTATTAATTAATGCAATGTAAAGTCCTTTTCTCCCAAAGGTCAATGTTGGAAGAGTTGCAAGAGATTCCATTTCTTTTATGATATTTAAATTCTTGAAAAGGGTGATACTTAAAAACATTTGGTTTGCCTTTATATTTATTCAAAGCCTAAACTATATTTTAGTAATATTTTTTAATCATTTTTGCTTTTTCGACCTGAAATTTGTCTCAAAATAATCTCTCTTTTTTTTCCCACCTTTTTCATTAAAATAAAGACAAAAAAAAAAAAAAAAAAAAAAGACGGTGTAATAACCTGGGTAAAGCAACGGTGGATTTCAATTGTCCTGTTAAACTTTAGCTTAAGTTTCAGTTGCGATCTTTTTATTGCAAAAAGTTTTATTTAACTCTCTCTTAACTTTTAAAATTGTTTTCATACCAAAATCCTTTTACAATCTTTCATGTTTAATTTAAAGTGAAAATAGTGTATGACAATTAGTTGAAAGTAAATATTCTACCTGAACATACTTCGATAATGATCTTTAATCATATTTAAAATAATATGGTTTCAATTAGTTAGAAGGAGAAACACATTTAGGAGAGATTTTTACTTGAAATAGTGGGAAAAGCCACATATTGAACGAAAATTTATGCATTTATTTTCATCATTAAAAAATGTAGTCTCTTACTTTTCCTCCTTCCATGCCGAATATATTTTTAGGGTGACGATAAGTTGAAATGGTGAGAGAATTCTAATATATTTTTCAATCATGTTAATAAATCAGAACATGTTTTTAATCACCAACCGTTAGGTTTGTGTTTATTTGGTCTTTATATTTTTAATTTTGTGTCAAATATTAAATTTTAAAAAGTGCCTAACAATTTCTATTGAACACAAAATTTAAATTTCGGGACTTGTTAGATACTAATATATACTTTTGAAAGTTTAGAAACTAAATAGATACAAATTTAAATGTAGACAATTAAATTCGTAATTTAACCGACCATATCTTCTATTTTGTTTATATCAGATTTTATCATTGCTCCTATGCATACCTTTTCTTCACAATCCCTCGTTATTCAACCAAACCTCCCTCAACTAAAAGGGCAAAAATTAAATCTCACACACACACACATATATATATATTACACATATATATGTATATATCTTCTTATAACTATGGGTCATTTTTTTTTCATCACTTATGATCCACAATTTGAAAAGAAATAATATATATTTCAAACGAACAGAGAAAAATAAACTAAAAACATGTTTTGAATGATTTTTCAAATGTTTTGAAAGTACATATATAATTTTTTAAGCAATTTGAAAAATCATTCCAAACATGCTCTTAGGATGTGTTTGGAATACAATTTAAGTGTTTAATTTAAAAAATAAGTTATTTGGAAAGAAATTAAAGTGTCTAACAACCGCTCAAAATAACTGTTCAATTATTTTTTAACCAGATTTTTTAATTAAAAGTATTTAAATAAAAGTGAGTCTTTTCAAAAACATTTTTTTTCAAGTAAATCCAAACAGATGTTTAGTTAAACTTCATTGAATTCTCATTTCATTTATTTATTAGTCAGCCCATAATTTTCTTTCATTTTCTAATTAGGATGTCTTGTAATGAAGAAGATGTCAAATCTCTCATAGCCTCTTTAGAAATATTCAAAATAAATGCCTCACCAACCATCTATATCATTATTATAAAAATATACAATCAATATGGGATTATATATGAATAAGATTTCATTGGGGATCTTTTCAAAGTATAGCTACTACTTCCTAAACCTTTTTGTACAAGCAACATTAGAGGCCAAATTTGTAAAACTAAGCTTATTTTTAAAATTTTCCCAGCAAATTTCTTTCTTCTCCCCTATCTAGTGGTGAAAATTGTATATCGAAGGGTATATTTGTAATTTTAACTTCTTTTATTTATAATTTTCTTAACTTCTTCTAAATTATAAATACGTGGATAGAATATTTTTCATTTATCGTAAATAGTAAACACTTAACATGAAAGAAATAGTGGATAAAATTATATATAATATAAATTTGAATGAATATATGTTTCATTAAATTTAAAATTTAATAAGTATTTAATTAAATAAATTAGTTAATTAAACATTCACAAAAAGAATACAATAAATGGAGCATATGTATAATGAAATTATGAATGAAGGAAACAAATAAAAGTTGGTTGGGTTTTTCAAATTGAGAATCAAATTAAAAAATTTAAACTATTTTCTACCAAAGATTTCTCTAAATTTTTCAACTCCTCTCTCCATAATCTCCTAACCTCCAAAAAAAAAATATATTATATGAGTATCTTCCCATAAATCTAGCCACACATTTTTTCAAGCAAGAAAGAATAAACAAATTGCAATGAAGTTGTCGCTAATCTCTCAAAGTTTCAATTGTCAATCGAAGCAAATTTTACGACAAAATTTTGGACCAATAAAAGGTTAATTCAATACTCCATTTTCTCTAATTATTTGCATATATGTTGCAATGTTTTTTGTCATTTTTATTTATTTATTTATTTTGTGAATGTTGACTGGAATGGGAACAAAAAAAAAAATGGTAATTGAAACAATACATATAAATTATTTCTCATTCAAACTTAAATTTTATCATAATTCTTTTATTTCGTTTTTCTTTTCTCATCCAAATTCTTTTATTTCTTTTTTCTTTTCTCATTCAAACTAAAATCTCATCTTAATTCTTTAATTTCTTTTTTGTTTTCTAATGAAAGAACATCATTTTGAATTTTTAAGGTCTCATTTTGATTAGGTTCAATATTTTTCTCTAAACAGAATTTTTTTTTAATCTTCACTATTTTTGGAAGGTTTCTTTGATATAAAAACTTTAGATGGCATCACATTAACATTGTGAATATTGGTAAATGATAATGAAATTATCAAGTCCTTTATTTTTATAAGTAGATTACATTCATATAATATAGTAGAAGAGTTGTGTTGTTTCTATTTTTAGTTGTAGTGAGAAGCTGGTTTATTTTTCAATCACCTATTCAATGTACCCCTACGTATTTAGTATAAATAATTGTAAGGGTAAAATAGGTATTATCAAAAAAGATAAGAGTAAAAAGAGAATGTAAAAGTCCTTTTAAAATATCAGTAAATACCTACGGATATAAGATTTTCTTTATAAAGTTGATCCATATATTTTATTCGTATATGTTTATGAAAGTTTAAATTTAAATTGATATATTTATGAAAGTTCAGAGTTTAAATTGATACATTTGTTAAAGTTCAAGATTTAAATTAATACAATTATTAGTTTGAGATTGAAATCGATGCGACTCTTAAAGTTCAAACTACTAAAATTTAAGAGTATAAATTAATATTTATCCTAATTTTTTTTTCTCTCGAAACTTATAACTCGCGTTTTAATAATCAATGTAGTACAACAACTTATATTAACTCCAATTTTAGAATCTTAATGTGTGCACTAGAAGATTTTTAAACAAATACTACAATAGACTTATAATTAACTCCACAATAAATATAGTAATCATTTTCATTCAATAAATATATGGACGGCAAATTAAATGCAAGAATTTAAAAAGAGAGGGTTAGGATCAAGGAAATTGGATATTAAGTCATAATCCCTAGCACCTAATCTCAACTATTGATCTAGTATGTGCTACAGCTCAATCAACTGGGTAGTATGCTTGGAAAGATTGTTCTAATTAAGAAGGCTTGGAAGATGATTGTTGTTTCATTCAAAATTCAATAAATCAAGCTTTTCCCATCCCTATCTCTGTCTCCTATTTCAATCCACATTCTTACGAAATTTTTCGTGAAGATCAAGACAGGGATTCCCCAGCAGAAAATTTACGGGGATCGGGTTCTCCACCAAGAAAAATTTCCCATTTCTTTTTTTTTTATTATTATTTTTTTAACCACTTTTAAACTATTTATGTTCAACCTTAATGAAAATTTATTAGTCAAATGGATTATTTCCAATGCATTCTTTTCTTTGATGTGCAAAGATATACATAAAAATTTAAATTCATAATTACTAAATTTTAAACATTATAAGTCTAGCCTTCAACTGAAACATTATAACTAACCTTTATGCTCATGAAAGCAATAAAATTTTAAATATTAAAAACATACCTATCTTAAAAATGTATTAAAACATGAAAAAATTGAGATAAAAAGTAATTATATATGTATATATATGTATGATACTATATGTATGATGGATATGTGTTATTATATATATATATGTCATATGTTAGTTAGTTGAGTATATATATTCGTCGGGACAGGGCGGGGACGGGGTCAGGGTTGGGGCCAGGGAATGTAATCCCCATCCCCGTCCCCGTTTAGTAAACAGGGAAAAAACTTCTCCACTTCCTCTCCATTTCCTGTCAGAAATTTCTCGACCTCATAAATTAAATGGACATCTCTAATTACATCCTATATATATGAATTAAACAACTAAGTGAGGAGATTGAAGATTATCTAGAGAGTACCAAAATTTTTAGGTTGGAAATCCACTTCCATCCACTTCTCTCTCTTCTACACCATTCTATTTCTTTTTTTCTTCTTTTCATCAAAGTTCTAATCACATTTAAAAGTTATTATTATTTGGCTTTAGAATAAGTCAAACTAGTGCCAATGATAGGAAGGCAAAAAAATTCAAAACAAGTCAACCCATTACCAGTTACCACCCCACACAATTGACAAAAGACCCTACAAAAGACGAATAAATAAATAAAATTATTGATTTAGATATATTATTGTATTTTTAAATATAATTCCCCACTTTCTACTTAGGTGGAGTCAAGTTATAAGGCACTTTAGATTGAAATGGGTAAAAAATAAATTACACCATAATTAATTATATTGATTTATATATTGTGTTAGTTTATGTATCATTCATTTTAAACATCTTCCACCTGCAATACAATTAGTTTATGATGTATCATTCATTTTAAGCACCTTCCACCTGCAATACAATTACATAGCTGTTTTTTTAATCTCTCTCTCTCATCAAAATTTAGAAGACAACTCCATAAGTAAGTCCTTATAGTATAATTTCTCAAAAAAAAGAAAAAGGAGAGAAGAAGAAAAAGAGAGTCCTTAGAGTATAACTTTTCAAAATATAAATAAATGAATAAATGAAGAGTTAAGATACTAATAAAATATCTCAAATGATTCAAACCAACCCAATCTAGATATTTCTCGTTGAGTTTTTCATGTAAGTACTCTCGAATAAATTCGTAGTTAGATTAGACTAAATTTGTAAAACTGACCCCATAATAATTGAATTGAACAAGAAAGGGTCCCTTAGTCCAATTCAACTAAACCCATGAATTTTCTTAAACTTATAACAAAAGGTACTTCTTTCTAATCTGACTCATGACATAAATCCATTGTAAATTTAAAAAAGAAAAAAGAAAAAACTATAAGCTCTTAATACATTGATAGCAATATCTTTTCTAGGAGGGTCTTATGTGTCACTATTAACACTTCTTAATGTGGAAGAAAGTGCAAAACACTATGGAAGAAGACATGAAAGGCATTAAAACCACAAAACAAAAGCAAAGCAAATCCACTACCAATCCCATACCTCATTCTTTCACTCATCATTGCTTTGCCTTTTACTGTTCTCACAATTGCTCTCCCCCCTTAGTATGGCAAATTCTGCTTCTTTAATGCATCCAACACCATCAATTTGTAACCAAAACTGGAACAAAGCCATTATAACTCATACACATAGTAATTCCAGTAAATGCTTGGCCACAAAAAGGAAGCAATATCTCTAATCTTTAGTATAGATTCTTTCAAATCCATTATGTAAAGAAGCTAACAGAACAGTTCCCATTCCACATGAATAGAAAGACCACTGACATTGAACAAAACAATCATTGCAGTTCTAGAGACATGTAAGTTTGGAGAATAGAGAAGCGTAGACAAAAAATAGATTTGTAATACTTACAAGCAGCAGCCTGCCTCTCTCTCTCTTATGATTGCTGATATCCTGAATCAATTTGATAATGTGACTTGTTGAAGATCATGAAAGGCAATGCTTGAGTTAACTATTTAATTGAAGCCAAAATTTCATTTCATTATTGATCAAAATTGTCTGAAAAAATAACAAGAGGGATTTTTCCTTCTACCTCTTTTGCTTTTCATTCTGTTGATACAACACATACCATTTTCGAACTATCTAAGCAACTACCATACACAGGCAACACATACCATTTTCAAACTATCTAAGCAACTACCATACACAGCACCGGATTTCATATTTGGCAAATTGAAAAACTACACCCAGTCAGGGAAGTATGCCATAACTTCATACCCGGGAAAGTGGAGTTGTTAAAAGAGTAGTTCAGGAGCATGACATTAGAAAGGTCCTTTAATCATTTCCTCGAACCCACCGAGCTGATCCTGCCTTTGACAAGCCAGAGCAGAAATGACTGACATTTGCAACAAATAATGGATCCCTTTCTTCATTGTTGAATTCGTACTCGTTATGACTAGCACCATTTCCCTGATCTATATGCTCTAGTTCTTTAGTCAAATCTTCCATCGTCTTCTTTAAATTGGCTTTACTTGTCTGCCCCGAGTCACCAGTAGATATACCTACCATTGTTATTTTGGGGAGAAAAGGACTTGGCTGCACATTTTGTTTCATACGTTCCTGAGGAAAGTCATCTCTTTGGCGTTGTTTTGACCAGATATGATTAAACCAATTTCTAAAAGGATTGAAGAAATGCTGCTTAGGTTCTTGATTGGTTTCCCTATTATCTTGAATGTTGAGAGGTGATGAACTATAATACTGAAGTTCTTTGGTTTCCTTCACTGATTCAGAGTTGGTAAGACCACTAGCAGACTCTGAGTTTCTTAGGAGAGAAGCTGCACTCCTGAAACAAAGAAAATAAATTGAATCGAAGCAGTTAGTTAAATTGTTTGGTTGATACACCAAGTATTGTAAGATGTACTAATTCGGAAAACAAAGACACATACCTTCTCTCAAATGAGTCGACCATGTAAGGGAATTTGGGCTGAATACCAACAGCTTTACGCAACCATCTATTTCCAAGAATTACTTTATCAACGGTATAAAGAAGTTGCATTTCGGCAACCTTAGAGATGACACTCAAGGGTATTCCAGGGTTGCCCATCTCATCCATCACTTCTTGAACCTATTAGGGAAGAATAGGTGAGACAACGTATGTAAGTGAAAGTATAAAAAGTAGGAGGATAAGACATTATTATTAAATAGTATGGAGTTCCATTTTAAAACCAATTGATAATGAAAGGAGTAGCCCATCTATCTTATAAGAAGTGTGAGGTCTCTTGATTTTTTCAATGTGGGATTCTCAACAATTATCTTGCTAAGAAGTCAAACGATTACTAGATACCCCTCCCTTAACTTCAACATAAATAAATAGAGAGGGAAAATAGAGCTGATTAATCCTGGTGCAACCACTTATTTCAAGAATCCAAACATTCATCTTTCCATATTTAAGATTGCAGCCAAAGTTGGCATCATCAAAATAAATAGTGATATACCATCTTTGTGAAACTAATTAATTTAAGGTAGAATTTGGCATTGTGGGTTTGTAGGATAATATTTAAGATTGTGTGATAACGCAAAGCCTAGAACTCTTCCAATTTCGGCAGTCAAAGACTGTCTGGGAAACATGGATGAAAAAGATGTGTATATATGTAGACACAAACACCATTTTTGTAATAGTAGTTCCAGTAACTTAGGATGAAAGTATTATGAACATAAAATGATTTGATAAATTTTAGACATGCTTTACAAATATTAACTAAAGATGGAGTCGTGTGGTGAGCATAGAGAGGACTATTCTTTCGCATTTTACAAATATTAACTAAAGCTCGTTACTTCATGTGGCATCATCAACCAATATTTACCACTGTATGTGGCAGTTGACCAATATGCTTATGGTGGCTATTGACAAGCTTGTACAGCTCATGACATTGATCATAGCTAAGTTCTTCCCCCAAAGATCCTCATAAACTTAATCCAGCGACAGTCGACTATTTTTATGGGAACATGGATACATTTGGCCACAACATTTATACATTGGCTATTATGGAATTGGATAAACATTGTCATGCTTCATTTAAATGACTTTAGGCCCTAAGAACTTCATGGGATTTCTCCACCGTACAAAGTAGCATTTTTCTTTCACATATTACTACTCTGTACCAGGACCAGCAAACTTCTCTGGGTAAAGAGTCCCAACCCCAATGAACCAGAATATTTCCCTCTTCAAGACGTGCACCTTCGCGAGTATAATTGAATTATGCTATAATTACGAAATAAATTAGAAGAGATAGACCAAGTAGAAGCAAAAAATTGACAAGTTCCCAGATCTCCCTGTTTGAGCTTTGATCATGAGAAAAACCCCTCCCAAAATGAGAAATGCCCAATTCACTTAACAAGGTAAGTTCTCTCACTTCTCTCTCCTCCCTCCTCTCTCCACCTCCCCCGCCTTCTCATCTTTCTTCCCGTCATCTTCACTTCTCCGACGAATCTTCCGACCACTTCAAGTTCAACTGGTCTTTTCCATCCCGTCAATCTCATCCCACTGGTTACTCCCATCCGTCCATTTCTTAATCAACGATTTGGTCAGTGGTAAGATGGAACTGGAAACCAGCAAAAAGTCCTAAACTCTTTCTATTGCATTTGGTTTGAGAATGATTTCTTTCAAATTGAGGATGTGGAAGCTCAAAAGATCTTGTTGTTAACTGAATCTCAACTGAGGTGGTTTACAGAGGCCATATCAGAATAATACAAGGATCAGAGAATCGGTTTTTCCTCAGGAATGGCAGAGACGAACTTGGAGGAACAAGGCTTTCAAAATTCAAAGCAAATGCAAGCTGGATATTGAAACGTGTTGTATGGCCAGCAACAGGCGGACATTCATTCATTCACGTCCTTTCGGGAGAATCACAGCAGGGGGGCATTCTTTCCATAGAATGCCGAAAGGATTCCAGATGAAACCTGAGCACACGACATGGCTACTGAATCAATCTTCTTACTTAAATCCCCTCAAACAGCAACTACAGGACTTTGACCGCACTCAGTTCAATCACCAGATCAAGTTATGCTGAAATGGTGAAGTCAAAACGTCACTCTCCCTCCTCTGGTTTGGAGTCTGGAAAACAGAGCATTGGAAGCGGTAAGAAGGGGCTGCTGAATTCCTCTGTTCTGAGAATACTGAAGTGTTCAAAGAAAATTGTGATAACTTGTGGATCATCTCTAGGTTGTTCGTATTCGACAATTGGAAAGAAATTACAAAAGTATTAAGAGGATTGGTTTCAAACCAAAATAATCATTCACCCATTATTTGCAGAGACTGCGTTGATCAAGCTGGAACAAGGTTCGTTAGAGGAGCTCATTGAAAAACCAGGGAAATGGCAGGAACTAGGACCGTTTCAAATAAAGTTTGAAAAGTGGAATAAATTCAAGCACAGTCCGCCAACAATAATAAAAGGATTTGGAGGATGGCTAAGGATTAAGAACTTGCCTCTAGATTATTGGTGCAAAAAGATGTTGGAGGCAATAGGGGATCACTTCAGAGGACTGGAAAATATTGCCACAGAAACGCTCAATCTACTTAACTATTCCAAAGCTAAAATACAAGTTAAAAGGAATCGTTGTAGTTTTATGCCTGCTACAATAGAAATAACGAATTTTGACAGATATTTTTTTAAACTTTGGTGATATAGAACTGTTTGAACCTCCATCAATTACTAGAGGCCAATTGTTAGTTAAAGATTTCTCCAATCTAATCGATTTGCAGAGGCTAAATCAGGTCATGAATGATGAAGTTGATACGTCATTCAATCCGATAGCTTTGGATTATTTAAATTCAATTCAAATAGCTCCTTCAAACTCAATAAATCCATTTGGTGCACCAAAACAGAGTGCCCATGCTATGGAAGATCCCTCGGCGCAGGAGAAGAAGTCCCAGCCTACGAGTGGCTTAACCAGATTATCTCAGAAGGTAGTGTGAACACTACTAAGCGAACCGAAGAGACATACTTACTGAGGGGTGAGAGAAGCAATAGTGACAACTGTAAGTTTTTAAAAATGGTAGTGCAATCAACTCCTATCAGCAATAGCAAAGAGAAAACGTTAAAAGAAGAGTCAGATGGCATCCATCCTGAAAATTCTCAAAAGGCGGTGGCCTCAAGAAGCCTTTTTCTTTCTCCTGATGACAAAAAAGATTCGCCAAAAAGGAACAGCTATTCTAAGAAGTTTCAGACCAGGAATTCCAACAATTCCTCTGCCTCCCTTGCTCTCCCTTACTCTCTGAACAACTACTCCCTGCCTCCCTTGCCAAGAAGCAGAGTTCTTGAATAATTTTGGAAAGGATATCCGCGATTTATTCTTGGAAGATAATTCAATAGAAGCGGAACCATCTAAAGATTCACTCCTTCATCCCATAAATACAGATCAAGTCCCTAATAATTTGCAATCAATAATTGAAGCCTGCCACATTTCGCTTTGTTAATTGTTGAGGACAGATCAAAGACGTGTCACCGTTGGCCAGTCATATGAAAGTTATATCATGGAACGTCAAAGGCCTTGGAGAGACAACAAAAAGGATGGCAATCAGAAGACTCATAAATAAAATCAATCCGGACTTGGTCTTATTGACAGGAAACAAAAAGTGTGGACTTTGACATTGATATTATCAAATCATTGTGGAGCTCGAAAGTGGTAGGTTGGTTTAATATTGAGGCATTTGGAAGATCAGGGGGCATTCTAACTATGTGGGATGAAAGTAAAGTGTCGGTTATTGAAGTACTAAAGGGAGGCTACTCACTCTCTGTTAAATGCAAGACAATCTACAAGAGGAATGTTGGATTACAAATGTTTATGGTCCAACCGATTACAGAGAAAGGAAATATATTTGGCCGGAGTTATCCTCGTTATCAGATTATTTTCCAGAGTCTTGGTGTATCAATTGTGACTTCAATATAACTAGGTGGCTCCAAGACAGACTTCCTGTGGAAAGAATGACAAGGTATCAAGAAATTCAATAAATTCATTGAAGCTACCAACTTGATGGAGATTCCCCTATCCTGGAAGATTTACTTGGGAAAGGGAAGGCAATGCAGCCTCACAGTCCCTTGTTGATCGTTTCTTTGCTTCAAGAGAACGGAATGAAGCCTTTAAAACTCAAGAGTGACAAGACAAGTCCGTTCATTCTCCGATCAATTCCCTCTCTTGTTGGAGGCTGTTTCTGTTGAATGGGGACCTTCTCCTTTTCGCTTTTGTAATAGCTGGTTATTCAACAAAGAGTGCCACCAGTTAATTGAAAGAACATTGAGCAATTTTTACTCTCAAGGTTGGGCTGGATATGTCATATCTGCAAAATGAAGAAAGCTAAAAACAGCTTTGGAAGCTTGGCAAACCAACTACAAATTAGAAAGGAGAAGAGAAGAGCACATACTCGAGGAACTGGAAAAACTGGAAAGCTTGGTAGAAGAAGATGAATTTCATAATGCAGACCTGAATTTGAGACTGTCTTTGAAGGCTGAATTGATGGAAATTTAAAGGTGGATGAAAGAAATTTGATACAAAAGAGTAAACTCAATTGGCTGAAACTTGGGGATGAAAACACCAGCTTTTTTCATCGATTTCGCAGCAAAAAGAAGAATGAATCTGATTTCTGAGCTAACCAATGATCAGGGAATTTCAACTACCTCCTACCAGGAGATTGAAGAGCTGACAATAATTTTCTACTCCTCACTTCACAATATCATTAAGTGCAGGCTCACTTCGTATATTGTTTGATTAGGAAAAGGTATCAACAGCTCAAAATGTCAGCCTCACAGATCAATTCTCAGTAGAAGAAATATGGCATGCCTTGAAGAATATGAGGAAGAATAAAGCTCCAGGGCTTGACAGGTACACAGTTGAATTTTTTATAAAGTTTTAGAGGTTTTTCAAGGAAGACTTTCAGCGGCTATTCGACAATTTCTATGAAAATAGAAAGTTGAATGCTTGTGTAAAAGAGAATTTCATATGCTTGATTCCAAAGAAGGAAGACGCGGTCATGGTTAAAGACTTTAAACCGATTAGTCTCACCACCTTATGTTATAAAATAGTGGCAAAAGTGTTGGTCGGACAACTCAAGAGAATTATGCACACCATTATAGCTCCCACTCAAAGTGCTTTCATTGAAGGAAGACAGATTTTAGACCCAATTCTCATTGCAAATGAAGCGGTTAAGGATTATAGAGCTAAAGGAAAAAAGGGTGGATTCTCAAACTAGACATGGAAAAGGCATTTGACCGTTGTGGATTGGACTTTCCTTGAATAGATCTTAATCGGTAAAAATTTCGATCCAAAATGGATAAGATGGATGATGGGATGTGTCACTTATCCAAAATTCTCTATCTTCATTGAGACCAAGAGGCTGGATATCAACTACAAGGGGTGTTCGTCAAGGAGATCCTTTATCACCCTTTTTTTCCTTCTTGTAAGTGAAGTTCTGGGCTCTTTAATTGCAACACTCCATGATAAAGACCAATACGGAGGATTTTTGGTGGGAAGAGAAAAAATCCATGTCCCTATTTTATAATTTGCAGATAACAATATAATTTTCTGCAAATATGATATAGAAATGTTAGATAAATTAAAGAAGATCATAGAATTATAAGAGTGGTGTTCTGGCCAAAAAGTTAATCGGGAGAAATCAGCCATAGTTGGAGTAAATGTGGAAGATCAAGACACCATCACAGCAGATGCCAGGTTGAACTGCAAAGTAGACAATCTGCCCATTATGTATCTTGGTTTACCCTTGGGAGGTTACCCAAAAAAGGTGCCTTTTGGCAACGGGTCATAGAAAAAGTCCAAATCAAGCTAGATAACTGGAAAAGATACAATCTATCAAGAAGGGGAAGAGCAACACTTTGTAAGTCCATCCTTTCTAATCTCCCCACTTATTACATGTTCTCTTTTCTTATGCTGGAAAAGGTAGTAAATTCAGTAGAGCACTTGATGAGAAACTTCTTTTGGGAGGGGCACAAAGGAGAGAATAAATCATTTGATCAAATGGGAGGTAGTCACTCGAAATCAAAAAGATGGAGGCTTGGATCTTGGCGGGTTGAAGGTGAAAATTTTGGCATTATTAGCTAAATGCGATTGGACATACTTTAACAAAGAAAATTCACTTTAGCATCAAGTCATCAGAAACATACATGGTCAGGACTTGTTTAATTGGCACACATCCGGAAAAGTCAACCTAAGCCTTAGAAGTCCTTGAACAATATATCAAGAACCTGGATGAAAGTAGAAGCCTTAGCAAAATACAAGCTAGGCAACGATATTAGAATCAGATTTTGGTTGGACTTTTGGGTTGACAAATTGCCACTGAATGTGCTATTCCCTGAATTATTCAAGGTTGCCCTTAAGCCGCAAGGGACTGTTGCAGATCATTGGGACAACACCCATCTTTCATGGTCAGTTTTTTTCCGAAGACTCTTAAAGGATGATGAGTTGAACAAATTTTCAAAATCTTATTGGGATGATATTGGGGAAAAAGGTGTTGGATAACCCAGATAAATGCTCTTGGTCACTAGAAACAAGGGGAGTCTTCTCGGTTAAATCATTGGTTAATCACGTCAAAGTCTTATCTCCACTAGAGAGAGGCTTCGAAAAGGCAATTTGGAAGATCAAGAGCCCATGCCGAGTTAACATAACAATTTGGATAATGATTTTTGGTGCTTTGAATTGCTCGGAGGTACTAGAAAGGAAGCTCCCAACACAATGTTTGTCTCCTACAATCTGTCGTCTCTGTTTGTCAGCAAATGAATCTCAGCAGCTCCTATTCTTGAGTGTTTCTATGCTGTCAATTGTTGGCAGAATTTACTACAGACCTTTTGCACAAGTTGGGTATTTGGTAATTCCATCTGGGATAATGTAGTGCAGATTCTGGTGGGTCCTTTGCTGAAGTCGTGTTCCAAATTGCTCTGGAACAATGCTGTCAAAGCACTATTAATGGAACCATGCTTCGAAAGAAATCAACGAGTTTTCCACGGTAAAGCAATGCATTGGCAGGACCGTTATGAGGCAGCAAGGCTGAATGCCTCCTCATGGTATTACTTCTCCAAATATTGTGAAGAATACTCGTTGCAAGATATAAGTCTAAACTGGAGCTCGGTTTTTATGCAAGATTGTTAACTTTGTATTGTAATTAGCTTTCATATGATGTATGGATTTAGATGCTGGTAGGCTTTTGTTCTCTGTATTTTCTGAGGCTTTCTTGGCTGTTTTGACAGTTTCTTGTTGTTTGTACTCTCGAATACTAGGCACTTTGTTATTTGGTTTTGATACCTAGATATGATGTGGGTGCTAAGGAGGTGTCAATCTAGTTGAGATGCCTGGGTCCACCTCCTGATCCTCTATATTGTGATATCTTTTTATTATATCAATAAAAAGTTTTGTTTCCGTTTCAAAAGAAAAAAATCATGAAAAAACCCCTTCCGTTCCTTTCAAACCAGTCTCCAAAGAAGAGCAACTTCACCATTGTCCCTCATGATTCTAGCTTGGCCCTTAAAAGGAAAACCATGAAGAAGCTGAAGCAAGGCATCCGAAGCCCTGGAAGGAAAGCACCAGACCAGATTGAATAAATTGAACAGTTCTCCCAACAACTAGCCACAAAAGGGCAGAAAAAGAGTAAGAGCATCAAGGATTCAACCCTGTTCGAAAGGGAGATGGAACAAAAACTCTCTCAACTCTACAACAAGTGTTGAGCTTTCAATTTTTTTTTTTTTTTTTTTACAAAAAAAAAGAAAAAAACCCTTAGAAACATTGGTTTGCCAGATAGTATTTATATGGGAGGGGGGCCTGGGAGTGGCTCCTTGCGAAATACATAAGGGAAAATGAATTAACCGAACAGGTCCCATCATTTTCCAGCGACCAAACTTGCTTGTCATCTCTATCATTGAGAAGCATCCCATCCAACATGTTTAAAAGCTGTGTCCATTCTTCCACCTCCCTCTCACCAAATTCCTTCTCTTCAAAGATAGGATATATGTTTACTTGAAGCCATTTTTTATGAGATGTTTAGGATATATGTTTACTTGAAGCCATTTTTTATGAGATGTTTACTTAAAGCAATGATACTGGGAACTAACAGAATGCATTTTTTTCCTATCGAAAGGGAAAATGGAAATGTTTAAGCCAAAGATGACCAAACCCAGCCACCACCACCTAAGAGGTCTTCAATATTTTGGGAACACATGACAGGATGTTGAAATTTTGTTAGTCTTAATAGGGAAAAAGTAGGAATATCAGCAGTGACATATTTATAATGACTGAGAAGTGGATTTGCATTGACGTTTACAAGTAGAGGGAGTTAAGGAAGTATAGGCAAGGTAGAATTTTGTGAATTAGTTATGTGAGAGAGATGGGCCTTTTAAAAGTGAGTGAGAATGTTGATTATCTTTTCTTGCACTGTTCTATGGCCTACAAGAGCTGGAATTTTGTGATGAAAAAAAATTGGGATTCAAGCTTGCTTTCCCAAAAGAATAGAAAAGTGGATTACCGGAGCTTTAGATGGGTAGAATCTCAAAGGAAAGCCCAAAATCCTTTGGAGTTGTGCAGCAAGAGATCTTCTTTGGCATATTGAAAAGAAAGAAACCATTGAATATTCAATATTACAAAGTTATTTCCTTTTGATTCCTTTTATAATAGCGTGATACGTACAGTTTCTTGGTGGGTTGTACTTTCACTCCCATCCTAAATTACTTTGTAATTACAGCATTCTTCTCATCCTTTTTTTAAGAGGAACACGTACACCTCATTTCAATGATGTATGAAATCAAAAGAGGGCAAAGTAGGCCCGATGAGTTACAAAAAGACAATCCCAAATTGCTATGAGAGATGTGAGGCTATAAGCACAAAAGTAGGGGAAGAATTTACACCAAGACTATCTTAATATCATACCTCTGGAGGCTCCAACAAACTATCACCCATCTCTTCAAGAACTTCGGCTGCTGCATTATCATCAACTATCTCCCTTCGGCGCTGCAAACGCCGTGTTTGGATTAAAGCATGAAAATGCTGATCAACAGATTCTTCAAGAATATTATCGAGCATGTTTTTATCAAAAAAATAGGGAGTGTACCTGAATAAAAAAATGAAAATACTGAAGATAAAATATGCAGAGAAAAACTTCAAAAGAATGAAAATATCAGAAGTTCATAAAAAGAAAATATCAGAAGTTCATAAAATTATTGAATTTTATTTGGTAAAAGAAATTAGTAAATACTAAAAATAGCCATTCTTACAGTCATAAGCATAAAAAGAATGCCTTTTGATTATTGAAGACACATTATGTTATGGTATGTCAAGGACCACGCTTTACAAGAACTGTAACTAACACGAGAAAATTACTGGTTACTACCCCAAAAAAATGACACACCACTTTATCCCATCAGTAGTTGCTATTGCAATATCCAAGTTCTGGGCACTGAACACAGGAACACCATCAATCTTTTTGCTTCCACCATTTTGAGGTAGGCCTTTAAGAAGCTTGTTTGCTGCTTTAACCTACAACATTAGAAAATCATTCAAGGGCTAAGGTCAGGAGTGATTGTCATGACGTTCTAGCTGGAAGAATTGACTAGCATGCTTGATGCTCACAATATTTTTTGTATTAAAGAAAGTTTCTTGCTTCGGACAAGAAAAATCGTACTTGTTTCTCATTCGGAATGAACTGAAATAGATGAGGTTTTTCCTGATGTTACAAGTTAAGAAGTTAGATCATGGAAGACAATGTCAACCAGGAAGCAATATCTTCAGCAGATATTGGAAAAAATAGTAAACCAATAAATTAGAATTAGCCTACCAATATTAAGTTTAATACCTTGAAATGCTCGTATGCTAAATCAAGACGACAAGCCCCCACCACAGCACTTGGAATATTCAGTCGCTTAACATATGTAACTAAGAAGCAAATATTTTGGGTCAGGATGTCATGCATATTAGGTGAAGTAAATTAGAGAAGTCAATATTAAGATACTAAAAAGATGGAAAACAATTGACAAACTTGAGAAAGATTTTCCAAATCCATTTGAAAGTCTAAAAGTACATAAATCACCACATAAATAATGCAAAAGGAATGAAGATAACGTGTAGCAAGGAGCCAATACCTGCATCACCTAAATCAGTAAAGAAGCGGAATATGGGGCCATTTCTTTCACTCTTAGTAATGGTTGAGAACATCTTCTTAAGCCACTCTGGAGTTCTAAAAGAATGGAGTCAACAAATAAGAGATGGTATTTTGGAAGGATACTTCGTTCGGCACAGTACTACTACTTAATAGCAAGAATGCAATTATTCTTTCTTTCAATTTCAGTATCTAAAAATAATTTAGTGAAAGTAGAAAATTCAACAAAAGATTAAACCAACATGCCTAGCTGGTAATGCAAATACTGCCGCAGTGATAACGGTTATTGAGTTGGTATAGATTGTGCGTAACATATTATCAACCAGCTTCACTCAAATGGCATTAAATGGAACCAACGTGCCACCTCCAAATTGAGGGTAATTGTTTTTCTTACACATAGGATACTACGTGAAAATGTATACATGTATACACAAGTTGTCAAACTAATTGCCCAACAAGTTTTACAGAAGAAACTACAACTAACCCAAAAGGATAATAGGAAAACAGAGCAGCTACAAACATCTTAGTAAAGAGTACAGAGGCTACAAATCTCCAAAAATGCAAAAGACCATTTGTACCCTTATATATTACTAAATGTCCCCCCAGATTTTCCATCCAACATTCGCATGATAAAGCTTTAATAGCATTATTTAATTAAATTTTAGGTTTTCATCCTAAGAATGGTCACAAACTACGCATGATATGGTAGTATCTTTAACATTTTGCTTATACATCTTTCTCAACAATAGAAACTTCTATCATGGAATATTAGGGGCCTTGGCAACAAAAATAAGAGTCTGTGGTGAAGAATTCTATTTGTAACATTGTCTGCAGGTTTTGCAGGAAACTAAATTGGGGAATATGGATCAAAATCTGGTCAAATCAATTTGGAGTTTTAAAGGGCTAGGCTTGTGTAAGTTCTATTGGTAGATCAGGCAACATATCGATAGTATGGGATAAAAATGCTATTCCAGTTCTGAAAGTTCTTCGAGGAGGATATTATCTTATCAATCAGATTATCTTTGGCAGATTCTAAGGAGATATCAATAAAAAATGGACATGGGCCCACTCGGTCAAGCTTCAAATACCCACACACACACACACACATTCATTATTGGATCATTTCTTTATCTCAAGCCATGGATTTTTTATTTATTTATTTATTTATTTATTTTTGGTGAAACAGAAGTTTCTAAACAAGCAACGGTAACTTCTGATGGAGTCTGGGAACTTTTTATGGGGTCCTCCATTTAGTTCTTTCAATTCATGGCTTTCACGTATTCTTCTATGTCAGAATTTTCTGAAGCAAGAATGCTCTTATGGGTGGGCAGGTTTTTCCATTCTCAAAAGTTTGGAATTATGCAATCAAAATCTGGTAAAAACAAGTTGCTGCTTAGTAAGAATTCTCAAAAAGATTGTATCTTAGAAATCTCTGTTTTAGATCGCCATGAAGAACTTCATGCGTTGACTGCAGAAGAATCTTTAAGAAGGCAAATTCTCAAGGGTGAACTTTTGAGATTGCAAATTACAGAAGGTTACTTATTTACAAAAATGCAAGCTCCAATGGCTGAAAGAAAGAGATGAGAATTCAAGTTTTTTTTTAACTGATGCTTGGCTGCAAGGAGGAAAAAAATATCCTATTTTTGAACTCCAATCTTCTCAAGATATCCATAGATGATAGAACGTTAAATTCTATTTGCACAAAACTTGCACATGGTAGTATTAAGACCTCGCAATATCATTCAAAAGAGCCTCCCTTTAGCAGCATTTCTACAGAATGTAGCTGCATTTCTCCATAATGATGCACTATGCATAGATCATTGAATTGAGTTGTGATTATCATGTAATCTCGATTTCTTTAGGTGTTTGGTTTCAGTTTTGTCAGCTCCCGAAGTTGCAGGGATACAATTGAGGAGCTTATCCTCCATCCCTCCTCCTGATAAAGAGCAGTTTTTGTGGCAAGCTAGGGCGTGTGCTGTTGCTATTCTGTGGAGTTTTGGGGAAGGAGAAACAATAGAATCTTCAGAGGGCATGAGAGTTTTAATTAGCGATGTTTAGTCCCTTATTAGATTCTCAATTTCTCTCTGATCCTCTGTTGCTAAGCTCTTCCGTAATTATCCGTTTGACCTTATTTCTCTTCATTTGGGCCCTATCTTGTAGTTTGGCTCCATTATGTGAGATTTTTCCTTTTTTGTATGCCTGTGTATTCTTTCATTGTTTCTCAATGAAGGTTAAGTTTTTTTCATCAATACTTAACTGCTTAAAAGCTATTCAGACATGATCACATAAACAGTCCCCTCAATCACATATTCATAAATTAAATTAACTAAAACCCTGAGCAATACTTAAGCTATAATTTTCAGTATAAACAGCCATGATAGGCTGCCCATTAGCAAATCAGTAGTTACCCTATCCAATCTAGCTTCAATCTCCTCGTTTGCAACACAAATTATCAGCCTAAACTAATCAAGAATGGTTCAAGTGACAAAAAGAATAACAGAGTCGATCTTGACTACAAGAGATAGAAGGGGAACCTCTTAGAAATGAAAGGGATGTCGAAATGAGTCGAGACAGCCATAAGACCAGTCCCAGAAAGGTCGCACATACTAAAGACCTGGCCAACAAATGCTGGGCCGCCAGCTTTTCCATCGGAATTGAGGCCTGAAATTCTGAGTGTCGACGGAAAACCAGAGCTGAACTCAGGCGACGACGACAAACCCTTTACAGCCGCAGATTTGGAGGAGTCGAGGTCATGATGAGTTGAGTGAAAACCTGAATGGGAGAGAAAAGGGGGTTTCCGGGAAGCTGGGGACGCGACTGGAATACAAAGCCTAGAAGAGGAGGGTTGCAGGGAAAATGGGGGAATCGATTGAGGATTGGCGAAAAGGGTAGAGAAATTGGAGGTAGAAGAATGGAAGAAATGGGTAATGAATTTAAGTGGGTTTTGTTCGTGGGGTTCATTAGGAGGTTCAATCTGAAAGGCCATGAAAGCTTTGACAAAATCCCTTCTGATGCGACCTGCTGTTTTAGATTCTTTGCATTTTTAACTTAGGCAGAGAAGGACGCAGAGAGAGAAGAAGAAGAAGAAGAAGAAGAAGAAGAAGAAGGGGATGAGGATTGTGAAAATTGAAATGACAATTCATTCAAACCATACCCACCGATTCATATTCTTTATCATCATATCTAACCATATGTGATATGCTATTTCTTAAACTATACCACATGCCTCTAATTTTACGTAACTGATCTACTTGTCTTTGTAATGAAAGATAATAATGAATTAAAAAAAATTTAAAAAGAAAAACTTTCACGTTTACATTAATTTTAATAATTCATTTTAACAAAAAGAATCTCCAAGGATGTTTTTCAAAATAAGATTAAAATTCTAAGTGTCCAACCGAAACCTTTTAAGAGGGTATTTGGGGTAAGGAGTAGAGTTACGAATTCTAAGAAGTTATAAACTTTTAAAACCCATGGTGTATGAAGTTAATAAGATATGTAATTGATATTTTTTTAGTAGTGAGATTTACGAACTTCTTAGGCTAAATAAGGAAGTGGTGTTCACAAGACGCTTCCCAACTCTCCATTTTCCAACTTATTGGCCAAAACACCCCCTAAAAATTTAGAAGTAGTATTGAAACCTAGTTCAAAGATCAAAAATATTTTGTATCACTTAACCAATTTTGAACTAAAATAAACATACTTCAATTGATATATAGTATGTGTCCCGAACAAAAACTCCGCTTCTTTTCATCATTTCAAATCAATTCAACCTCCATAGTCCACAATCTTAGGATTTTAATAGCTCAATTCTACTCGCACAAGGAATGGCTGAGCGCGTTGAGTGGTAATTCTCTTTGTTTTCCTTTTCTTTCCTAGATTATACTTAAATATAGATTAGTTTTTCATTATTTCGTCTTGTTCTATAATGATGTTTAAGTCATTTATCATTTTAACGAAGTTGGCTTACATTTTCGTTATAGCTCATTCTATTGGGATTAACTTTGTGGATGTTTAAGTAGATATGTTCCCTTACATTTTTGGTAACGAATGAAAAGTTATCTTTTGGACAAACGTTATTCAAGTCGTGCAAGTTAAGGAAAGAACTTAGTTGTTTGTTCTTCTTTTTTATATGAACAATTAATAGTTATCCATGTTGGATGTTTCACTTCACTGATGAATCCTATCCGTATCAACTTATTAATTTTTGACAGATATCTTAGTTTGTTTAATCTCAAGAGGATGGATGACTACTTTTTTGGACCAAATTCTAACCTTTTTTAATATGATTGAATGACAGAGACTTTTAGAATTAGTTCAACGTCCTTATTTATATTTGGCCAAAATAGAGCGGAATGCCTACTTTTATTATCTTTGTTGTAAAATAATGAAAGCAACAGTCAAAATCTCATATTAAGCTCTCAACAACTACTTATAATCTTCTTGTAATAGAATACTTACATATAAAAGAGGTTTTCTGCCTTTAGATTCACATATACAAAAATTTAAAAAGACAGTGAGAGACTTGTACTTAGCTTTTGAGATTTTCTTTAAGAATTAGTTTCTTCCCGTGGATGTAGATCACACTAATCGAACCACATAATTCTTGTGTCTTCTTCTTCTCTTTCTCTCATTCTTTCACTTTGTCTTCATCCTTGCATATGGGTTTTCTCCTTTAACAACACACATCACCATTAGAGAGAGTTTCTCTAAGAAATTCCTTTTACAGAGCAAAAAGAGAAAGGGAATTTTTGTTTACAATACCTATTTTGATTAATCCTCAGCTTTGAGATATGGCTTCTGAAGAAAGAGTTATCGATGTTATTTCAATCAAATATAATTAATTGACCTTCATCAATAAAGAGTTATCGATGTTATTTCAATAAATGTTATTGATTGTGTTATATTTTATTTTGTTTTAATAATCCTAAATTCAATACACTAACATCCAAGGTTTTCTTATGAGTCTCGAACTATATATGGAGACATACAGGGATCAATGTTCAAGATACAACCTAAAGGCTCTATAGTATAGGGATAAGGTTGGGTACCTTATCCTAGTGACACTATGGATATGGTTCACTTTGTATTTGATACCAACGCAATGATCCAATGCGTTCGTGCAGATGACATATGAGTTGGAGCATCCTATGCAATGAATTTGCATAAAACCGGACCGCGAAGTAGTAACCACTAGATGTAACACCATTGATTAGTTAGGTTTCTGTTTGAATAGGATGATCTAGGCAACTTAGTTTTAATCCTGAATGTATTATGAACTCCTGTTCATGAAGGATTGTCATTTGATTTGTATAGATGAGAGTGGCCACTTTACTGACTTAATAAGCCTACCACTTTGGGAACAAGATCAAGTGGGGAACTGGGAACATAATAATATAAGATGGAATTCACTCATTTTCTACTTTAGGGTAAGTAGATGAATGTTCCCTTAAGTAGCGTCTCTGAGACTTGAACAAAGGGCCATATTCTCTCACTAACCCGAGAAGGGTTTATTTTTTATGGTTGAAACATAAATAGGTTTTTCATTAGAGAAGCACTGGTACTTAAGAATACAGAGGTAACTCAAGGGTAAAACATCAATTTGACCCAGTTGGTGTTACGAACACTCGTGAAGGACTAACTTGTTGTTATTGATCTATATCTATGGACACAGAAATATATCTGCATTAAGAAGAGTGCACTTGTGGATCTTTAGTGGAGTGTACAATATTGATTAATTTGGTTAATGAGTTTAGCCAATTAATCTCATATCGTGAAGCTTCTAATCTGTAGGTCCCTTTGTTAACTCACTAAAGGATATTGATAAGGAATGATTTGAATTATTCAAATCAATTAAGGAAATTATATATTAATATGGTTAATATATAATTAATTATAGATGTGATCTATAATTCAAATTATGTTAGAGAGAAATATTTGAATGAGATTCAAATATTTAATTCATGTGGATTAGATTCATGAGTAATTAATTAATTATGATGTTAGAGAGGTGGAAGCATATAAACATGTGATGTTTATATATTAATTAATTAACTATATATTAAATTAGATTTAATATGGGATTATTTAATTAATGTGCCAATTAATTAAATAAGGGGTTATTTAATTAATTGACATCAATGGTGAAAAAAAATTCTTGGAGAAGGGGTAAACCCTTTTCCATATAAATTTATCCCATTAGCCCACTTAAGATAAGCATTCTTTTGTGCCAAAAAAAAAAAAAAAAACAAAAAAACTAGCCTCCAAAATAATTCCTCTCTACACTCTCTCTATAGTCTCTTCCAAGAGTTGGAGACCACTCATCCAAATCATCCAACTCTTGGAATCCTAAAGAATAACAAGGTTATTCTTGTGATAGTGTTGGTGATCATTGAGAAGATGTTTGTATGAAGAACAAGAGGAATTTCGAGAAGTTTAGGAATCTACGAAGGTGAGAATCGTTCATCCCTTTGTTTCTCCTTTATAATGCATGCTTAGTATGATGTTTATCCTATTCCATTCTATTTTAGCTTGTTGTCTTTTGTCTCTTTAAAATACAAAAACTGAATGCAAGGTGTTCTCACGCTTTAATTCGGGATTTGACCCCATCAATTGGTATCTGTGTCAGTTCTTGCATTTTGTTTTTCACATTTTACAAACAAAAATCAACGTAGAAAGGTGGGTTTTAATCTGCATTTTGAATATGAGATTTGCAATATTGGATGTTTACATTTTTGGGCACTTAGCTTTATGTTTTAATCCGATTAAAATGTAAGGGCCCTTTGTTTTTTTGGTCATTTAAGTTTTTCTATCGAGTCTGTAAGTCCATGTCGATCGAGGAGCAAAAGTTGCTGAAGAGATCAGTGAAAAACAGAGGTTTTCGGTCCAAGTTCGAAGCAAAACGCAGTAAAAGGGAGTTTTTGGACTGCAGCGTCGCAACGCTGCTATCAAAGTGTTGCGATGCTAGGGGCCAGGTGAGATGGACAATTGTAGCATTGCAACGCTACCCCATAACATTGCAACACTCCAAACTTTAAAGGCGTGTGCGAGGAGTCCAATGGTCGTGGATTCGAGCCTCCTCATTGATGTTTGCAACAATTTTTTCTTATTTGTGTAATTTTATTTATTTTTATTAATTCAATTAATAATTAATATATATTAGTTATATTAATTTAATTGTTTTTTAGGTGCCAAAATTTGGTCCAATATTTCCTGTTTAATTTATTATGCATTTGATGTATATATAACTTAATGGATGAAATTATACTATATAATGTATGTCATAGAGATTTAAAATTCCACCTTAGAATAAACATTTTCATGCATCATATTTAATATAAGTGTTATATTATTTATAATTGTATGATTTTATTAGCATGCCTATACCTAATAATATAAGTGTTATATTATTTTGATGTATGATTAATTAAACATATTCATACATCGTGATTAAATATAAGTGTTATGATTAAATTAGCAGGCTCATGCATCATAATATAAGAGTTATATTATGAGGATGTTTGTTACATTAAGTATGTTCATGCATCATAAAATATTATAAATGTTATAATGTATGGTAGCACGATGAATGTGGATGTTTAATTTTCACGGATGACGAATATAAATGTTATATTTTTCCAATGAAAATGAACCTTCCATTAAGCATGACATCACTTAAATAAACATAATTTTTATATTTGATCAACGTCATTAGATGCAAATTATAGGCTTTAATTTGACATTAAAATATAAGTGTTATATGTTTAATGAGATAGATTAAAATCTATAATCCAAAGTTACATGTAAACATAAATCCAAATTATTTTTAAATGATTTAAAATTAATTCACCTAGACTTATGTTGGAAGTATTTCTAATGAGATTAGAAATAGGTTAATATTTTAATTTATTTTAATAGGATTAAAAGGAATTCCACTAAAAGATTAAATTTATAAAATAATTTCCCATAAGGAACCTTTGTCTTAGAATGTTCTGTCTAGACTGGGGTATTTAAACTGATGAAAACGGAACATTTTTACTTGGAAACCGACCTGGAAGGTAAATTGGGCAAATATTTTATAAGAATGTAATAGATGATTGATTTTATTAAAGAGTTTAATAAATAAAATCAAGTCTTGTCAAAACATTCAATATAAATATTATATTGAACAAATTAAAAAGGACTTAGATAACGGGCAGAAATGCACGTTATCATAGTGCTAAGTTCTTAAACAATGTTGGATTGTGTTGATGAAATATGTTAACTTGCGTCCATTAAGCATTGTTTTCATAATATTGCGGTCGCATGCGTTCATTGCATTAGAACTGTTAATTTTTGTATTTTTGTGCAAAATATGCGTTAATGCAATGCAAAAATTGCGATCATAGGAAATCATTGGTCGAGCGCAACTTCACCGCAAGGCTCTACATTGATCATGCTCACAAACACTCGTCCGAGAAGGATCGCCACGACTTGGTCAGCGCAACATGGTGGGCGCATCTGGGTGAAAGGCTAATCAATCGTGATGGGACAGAAAGCTTATGACAGTCGAATCCGAATTAAGTTAACAGCCGATAACGATCACAAAGTACATTCAGCTTTTCGGTGACAATTATTCAAAGATAGAGAGAAGGCCGACGCCTGTGGAAGCAGGAACATCTTTAGAACATAATAGAGATTTCAGTGTAAAAGCCTCGGTCAGCAAGGAATTGCTAACAGGCTCTCTACCTTTAACTTCCATTGTCATTTTGTACTCAACTCATTTATAAAAATGTAATTTCCTTCTCTATATATGTTCACTCTTTGTTATTCACACATGAGTAGCTAAATCAATTGAATGGTTTGGGAAGCATTTAGCTAGCACAACTAGGGAATCTTCATTCTTTGCGATTATCTTGTATTATATATGCTTCATTCGTCCATTAGAGATACTCGGGAGGATAGTCTAAGGACAGGATCTAGACCTAGGAAGATCAGGTTAGAATCTAGGCTCGGGAGAGCCAGATTAGAACGCATAATACAAGAGATAGGTGCTTATGAATGAGCACTATTTGTTATTAACAAATCGCATGCATCCTAAAGATAGGATATGATTGTATACGGTCACCTTGCCTTCATGCATTTTGCATCATCGCATAGGACAAGAGTAGAGACTTAGGAATAAGCTCTATGGACACTTTTGCATTCAACACATGTGTCCTAGACTTAGGAGTATCACATTTATATTGGAAAATGACTTGTTGTGTATGGTTGTAACATGATCGCATAGTCTGACGCATTCCCAAGTAACGCTAGCTAAAGATTTTCTCAACCCGTTCATCACATACTCATTGCATCTATCACATAACTTCCTTTTCTCAAATCCGCCACATTTTTTATTTTTCATCAACACAAACAACAAACCCAACAACTTATTTATTTATCTGGTTATCGAAAAGTTCTTCATAAAAATTACCAACGCAATCTGTTTTCACAAGTCTCTATGTTCGATCCTGGACTTACCAGGAAACTCAGAGGAATTTACACTTGGATTCTACTGGGGAAACTTGAGTGCACAACGCAATTTCATCAACGCATATCATCCACATTTCCACTTCATAAAATCAAGCATCAGTGGCCGACAAGGGAAAATGCTTCCACTATAATGTGGATGGTCACTGGAAATGTAATTGCCCCAAGTACCGCGTCTAGAAGAAGAAAGAAAAGGAAGGTAAATATGATTTACTGGTCCTAGAAACTTGTTTAGTGGAAAATGACCATAATGTCTGGATACTTGATTCAAGAGCCACTAATCACGTTTGTTCTTCTTTATGGGGAATTAGTTCCTTCCAGCAGCTCAATGAAGGTGAAATGACGCTCAAGATTGGAACGTGAGACGCCATTTCAGCTCGTGTAGTGGAAGTTGTTGAGTTGTTTTTCAGAAATAGATACTTAATTTTGAAAAATTTATATATAGTTTCCAAAATTAAGAGGAACCTTGTATCTATTTCTTGTTTAACTAAACAATCATATTCTATTTCTTTTCATTCAATGAAGCATTCATTATAAAAAATGTGTCACGAATTATTCAACTAAACTAAAAGACAACTTATATGTGTTAAGATCAACTAAATCAAAAGAACTTTTAAATAATGAGATGTTTAAAAATATGAATACTCAAACTAAAAGGCAAAGAATTTCTCTAAGTAACAATCATACGTATCTTTGGCATTTGATATTAGGTCACAAAAATCTCGATAAGATTAAGAGACTGGTAAAGAATGGACTTCTAAGCGAGTTAGAAGATAATTCATTACTTCCATGTGAATCCTGTCTTGAAGGAAAAATGACTAAAATATCTTTTAGTGGAAAGGGTTATAGAGCCAAAGAACCCTTAGAGTTCATACATTCAGAAGTTTGTGGTCCAATGAATGTAAATGCTCGAAGAGAGTACGAATACTTCATCTTTTTTTCATAGATGATTATTCGAAGTATCGTTATTTAACCTAATGGGACATAAATATGAAGCCTTTGAAAAGTTCAAGGAGTATAAGTTTAAAGTTGAAAGCCTAATAGGTAAAATGATTAATACACTATGATCTGATCAAGGTGGAGAGTAAATGGATTTAAAATTTTAGGAGTATATGACAGAAATGGAATTCAATCCCAACTTTTAGCATCTGGTACACCTAAGTAGAACAGTGTATTAGAAAGGAGAAATAGAACCTTGTTAGACATGGTTCGTTCTATGATGAACTATGCTCAATTACCTAGCTCATTTTAGGGGTATGCAGTAAAAACTACAATTCACATTTTGAATAAGTTCCCTTAAAAAGTGCTTCTAAAACATCTTCTGAGTTATAGAGAGGGCGTAAACCAAGTTTACATTACCTCAAAATCCGGGGTTGTCCTACACATGTATTAATGACAAATCCTAAGAAGTTGGAACCTCATTCAAGGTTATGCCAATTTATTGGTTATGCTAATGAAATGAGAGGTGGTCTATTCTATGGCCCTCAAGAAAATAAGGTATTTATATCAACAAACATTACATTCTTGGAGGAAGACCATATGAGAGATCATAAACCATGTAGCAAATAGTATTAAATGAAGCTATTGAAGAATCAACAAGGATTGTTGATGCAGCTGGTCTTTCATCAATAGTTAATGAAAAAGCCAGCACTTCAAGTTAGTTTCGTCCTTCTCAATCGTTGAGAGTGCTTCAACGCAGTGGGAGGGTTATATCACAACCTAACCGTTACTTAGGTTTAACTGAGACTCAGGTTGTCATACCAGATGATGGCATTGAGGATCTATTATCCTATAAACAAACAATGAATGGCGTAGACAATGACCAATGGGTCAAAGTCATAGATCTTAAAATGGAGTCTATGTACTTTAATTCAGTATGGGAACTTGTAGATCTACCTGTAGGGGTTAAACCCATAAGGTGTAAATGGACTATAAAAGAAAGAGAGATGTAGCTAGGAAGGTACAAACCTTCGAAGCTAGACTTGTAGGAAAGGGTTATACCTAGAGGGAAGGGGTTGACTATGAGGAAACTTTTTTCCCTGTTGCTATGCTTAAGTCTATAAAAATTCTCTTATCTGCCCCATATTATGACTATGAGATATGGCAAATGGATGTCGAGGTTGTCTTTCTGAATGACAATCTTGAATAGAACATCTTCATGTCTCAGCCCGAAGAGTTCATAACCCAAGGTTAGGAGTAAAAGTTTGCAACCTGAATCGATCTATTTATGGGTTGAAGCAGGCATCCAGATCTTGGAATATTAAATTTGATAGTACGATTAAATCTTTTGGTTTTTATCAAAATGTAGATGAACCTTGTGTCAAAAGAAAATCATCAACGGTAAAGTAGCTATCTTAGTATTTTATATGGCGATATTCTACTCATTGGGAATGATGTAGGGTACCTTACTGATATTAAGAAATGGATGGCAGCCCAATTCCAAATGAAAGATTTGGGAGAGTCACAATATATACTTAGGACCCAAATTATTAGGGATCACAACAATAGAATGTTGGCTTTGTCTCAAGTAATTTATATCGACAAAATGTTGACTCGATATTCGATGCAGAACTCTAAGAAGTGTTTATTACCTTTCAGGCACGGGGTTCATTTGTCTAAAAGACAATGTCCTAAGACACCTCAAGAAGTTAAGGATATGAGACGTATTCCCTATGCCTTAGTTGTGGGCAGCTTAATATATGTTATGCTCTGCACTAAGCCAAACATTTTTTATGTAGTGAGAATAGTCGGTAGCTACCAGTCCAATCCAGGGTTAGACCACTAGACTACGATTAAGAATATCCTTAAGTATCTTTGGAGAACAAGGGACTACAAGTTGGTGTATGGGTCTAAGGATTTGATCCTTGCGGGATACACCAACTCTGATTTCCAAACTGACAAGAATTCAAGGAAATCCATGCCAGGATCAGTGTTTATCCTGAACAGGAAGCTATAGTATGGTGTAGCATTAAACAAGGATGCATTGTAGACTCCACTATGGAGGCTGAATATGTAGCTTCATGTGAAGCAGCAAAGGAAGTAGTTTGACTTAGGAAGTTCCTAAGTGATTTGGAAGTGGTTCCAAACATGGACCTGTCTATCACCTTATGTTGTGACAACAGTGGGGCATTAACCAACTCTGAAGAACCTCACAGCCACAAACGAGAAAACCATATTGAGAGGAAGTATCACCTGATACAGGAAATTGTGCAACGAAAAGATGTGATCGTCACAAAGATCGCTTTGGAGTATAATATTACCAATCTACTTACGAAGGGTCACTCGACTAAAGTGCTCGAGAGTCATCTAAAGACTCTAGGTTTACAACACATGTACATTGTATAATCTAGGGCAAGTGAAAAATGTGTAAAGGATATAAGAATGCCCTAATTTATACCATCCCCGTTTTTTTGGATAGTGATGTTATGTACATCCCATTGACTAGAGTTTAGTTCAAGTGGGAGTTTGTTGGGTTTTATGCCCTAAAACTTGTAGATAGTAAATGTAATTAATTGGTTGTCATCATAAAGAGTTATCGATATTATTTCAATAAATGTTATTGGTTGTGTTGTATTTTGTTTTGTCTTAATAACCATAAATTCAATAAATTAACATCCAAGGCTATATTATGAGTTTTGAATTGTATATGGAGATATACAGGGATTAATGTTCAAGATATAGCATAAAGGGTCTATAGTATAGGAATAAGGTTGGGTACCTTATCCTGGTGACACTATGGATATGACCCATTTTGTATTTGATACTAATGCAGTGATCTAACACATTCGTGTAAATGACATGCGAATGGGGATATTCTATGCAATGAATTTGCATAGGACTGGACCGCGAAATAGTAACCACAAGATATAACATTGTTGATTAGTTAGGTTTCTATTTCAATAAGCCTACCATTTTGGGGACAAGACTGGGCGAGGAGCTTAGAACATAATAATACAAGATGAAATTCACTCCTTTCCAACTTTAGGGTAAGTAGATGAGTGTTCCCTTAAGATGAATGCAATGAGTTATCCATGAAGAACCATCGGTAAAACTTCGTATAGAAGAGGATAACAAAAAATGAGATAAAACTTCGCTAGAAGTTGAAGCCATGACTCACATTGCTGAAGCTTCAAAACATAAACCCAAGAAGAAAAATGCAAATCATGGATTAAGGAATGATGTTAGAAAGCGCATTCGAGGCAATTTTTGGGTTTGTGGTAAGAATGGCCATACTGTTGCAATGTGCAAGCACAAAAAGAGACAAAGTTTCAATAATCAAGTCATTGTCGTGGAAAATGATGATTTAGTTGTCATCATTTCTGAGGTAAATATGGCCTCAAACATCAAAGATTGGTGGATCAATACTGGTGCTACTAGGCACATTTATAAGGACAAGTCATTGTTCATTACATATTGATAGCTCTAAAAATGAGTTATATTTCTTTGTTGAATTTAGGATCATTAAGAGATTTTATGTGTTAATTATCTTAATTTGTAGGTACTGAGCAATCAAGAGGTAGAATTAGCTATTTGATGATAAATGGGGTTAATTTGAAGCAATTTAGAGGTGATTTGAGCATTTGGGCTTCAAAAGATTTTAAATGACCAAACTGTCCCTATTAGAGCATCGCAATGCTCATTACATGTATAGCTTCAATGCTTGAACAACGCTGAGCGGCAGAAGTTGGGGATGCAGGGTAGGGTCACAACGCTACCCTTGGCATTGAAACGCTGCGATGATTAACAGAATGCCAACATCCGCACGTGCGCGCCTGTCACAAGGGAGAGTCCTTCCACCGTTGTAATGCATGCCCAACGCTTTAGGATTGAATCAATAAGAGCATTGCAACGCTTTCACTAGTGTTGTAACACTATGAACAATTTTATAAATACTCTATTCGATTTTAGGTTAAAGAGGATGCTGACACTCATGGAGGTCGAGGAGAGGCCTAGTTTTCTTCTTTCCCCTTTGTATTTTCAGTATCATTAGGTTAGTTTTATGTTTTATTTTGGATTGTAAATGAGGGATTGGATCTTCCTCTTTGATTCGTCTATGGATTGCTCAAGGTAACAGTTTTCTATCTAGTTTTTTTTGGAGCTTTAATTCTTCGCTAATTTATGGAGTTTTCTATGTTCCTGAACAAATTGAATTCTGAATTTGTGTCTCCTTTAAAGCCATTATAATTTAAAAGGCATGATTGTGAGGTTGACTATTCACACATAATCGTGCATGGTTAAACGACTTTTAGTTATGTCACGTTCTTACCCGAATGTCTAGCTAAAATAAATTAAGTAACATTAGTTAATTGTGCATGTGATGGCTATTTCTAGGATGCATGATTTCCTAGGTTTGAAGATAATTTGAATAATTGAACATGCCTTTCCTAATAATTAATCGGTACAATTGAATCTTAAATCGTAATGCATGTGTTTTTAATTCTATGTGGACGTTATCGAACCCAATAGGATTAGAAACATGTAGATTAGTAGGGGTATGGCCTTTCCGACCTTAATTAATAATTATGATGCTTTCTCAGTTAGATTCTTGCTAGTTGTTCGCCTTTATAAAGGCTAGTTAGATCGCATCGAGCGAGTAGTTGTGCATACTTGAATCGGTTACATGTTTAAGTTTGAAAAATTGAGGATAGAAATTTCATTGAATGGCTCTGAAAACTAGATAGATCAATCCTAGTTAATATTTATCCCTTGAATTTTAATTCCTTGCATGTTCTAAATTTTATCAATCAAACTAAAACCCCTGTTTTTATTGCTTTTCATAGTTAAATTTAGCTTATGAGAGATTTTATTCTTGGCCCCTCTGTGGTTCGACTCTGCACTTACCACTATTGCTACGTTTTTGTAGTAATAGAGTAGTTCAGTGATCTTTACAAATATTCTTTTGATCAGGTTTCAGGTTTATTAATGATGTAAGCCTCAGACCTTTACAAATATTTTGTTGCTACTTTAGCACGCCTTGGGCTAAGCATGGGGTTGTGTAGGCAACCATAGGTGACTTAGACACCAAGGGAAGGAGTATGTGTTGATGTGCAACAAGTTGGGTACATAGGTTGTGCAATTGGTGCAAGAGTTAGACTATGTGTTGGGCATGCGATGAGGTGTGTAGATGTGTGTTGAAGCCTTGGATGCATAGGGGGCAGTTTGTGTATTGGTGTGCAACTTGTGGAATGCCTAGGACATGCAATGAACACTTGATGGTGAAGGAACTCTTATACAATAGTGCTTATGAGCAGAAGCGGATCTTTCCGATTTCATTGTGACAGAATTCCCATACACACATTCTAACATATAAATATGTATTGTAAACACTAATTACTGGCATGCTTTAACAATAAAGAACAAAATACCGAGAGACTTACCAGTTGAAGACTGCCTTCACAAAAACTCGATCCAACGTAACGAACTCCTCTTGTTCCTTCTCGTCCAGCAAGCAGTCGCCTAGCAACACAATGGTCGTCTACACGATCAACAATGCATGAACAACAAGCAATCGGGGACAACACCACCACTCAAAACCCTCAGTATTCTCAGAGAGAGAATCCAAAGGGTGGACTTTGATGGAATTGTAAAGGGAAGGAAGAAAAGCAATCATGTACTATGAACAAGCAAGTGAGAGATTAGGGAAGACTATCGTATAGTCGGGTGTGCTTGATCGTTTAGACGGCGGTACACGATCGTGTAGTATAGCTAAGCGATCGTCTATCAAAAGGTAAGCGATCGTTTAGTTTCACACGACACGCTAAGCATTCGTCTAGTAAGGGTAAGCAATCATTTAAGAAATCTCGTGCGATCTTTAGTGAAGTGGGTGCTATCGTATAGCCTCTCAATACTAAGCGATCAAAGGTTTTCACACCGTGAGCAACTTTTCGGATCTATTTCTGTGTATTGCAAAATGAAAACAATTTTCATTTTATTCTTCAATTATGAGAACTGAATTCCACTTCCCACTTTCGCACGAATCCGAAGAAAACTTCGGCCAATTATCTCATAACTGCCTAATTAATTAAATAATGAATATAATCATATATTAATTCTTAATCTATAATTTTATATTATATATTAACTATAGCGTTTTCTCCTCTACTTGATATAAATCATATTTATATCCAATTTCCTTCAAAATAATGTATCTCATACATTTAGTCAATTATATCATATTAAATTAACTAGTTCAATTATTATATATATAATTAACTAGTTCAATTATATCACATATAATTGAAGTCCCTCTTGTCAATTGAACATTTCAAACTGACCCAAAAACTGATTCTCAACTTTTTATCCAAGCTAGCAAGGGGACCTTATGGACCTATGACTCGAAGTTCCAACGATACGTGAATAGTTGACTTAAACTCTTTAGCCACGAGATCCACCATCTGTTAACTGCCAGGCATTCCACTAAAGACTGACAACTGAACTCTTCTTACCACATATATATTTCTGTGTCCATTGGATATAACCAATCATGAGTACGATAACCCTTTACAGATGCTCGTAAGTACAGTTGGGCTAATTTATCATTTTATCCCTGTAGTTACATCTCATTTCTTAAGTACCACTGGTCCCTCTAATGAACAATACAACATAGTTCAACTATGTGTGAACACCTCTCGGACCAGGAGAAGGTGTGTGGCGCTACATCGTTCAAGCCTGGAATCAGTCTCATTAAGGGAGCTATCTATCTATTTACCCCTGCTTCAGGGAAGGAGTGAATTCCATCTTGTGTAGCTGAGTTCCCAGTTCCCAAATCAAACGAATCCCCAAAGTGGTAGGTTTGAGTCGGCGGCCTGGTCATTCGCACCCATGCAAATCAAAGGACCGCCCTCAATGGTAGGAGTTCCCAACTCACTCAGGATTGAGGTCATATTACCTATGGTCATCCTAGTAAAGTGAAATCTCTGTCATGAATGGTGTTATATAACAAGACGTTAACACTTCGTGGTCAGGTCTTATACAAACTCTTAGTATAGGACGCCCTTGCTCGTATGTCCCTACACGAATGATCAGGATCAGACCATCTGTGACAAGTTACAACATTTGTAACTATTTCACAAAGCGGGCCGCATCTGTAATGTTAGCAAGATAAGGTTTCCCTCTTTTATCCATATACTGCAGACCATTTTGGTTATCACTTAAGACATGATCCACTTGTATGTCACCACATACATGCTTAAGTTACATAAAGATAACTAGGGATTTTAGATTATTAGTTTGTGGTAAAGCAAATAAACATTCAGATGAGTAAAATCAAGAAGTGAAGTAAATATTATATATTATACATCACAAGCGTTCGTAGAAACTGTTTACAAACTACAGGACACGAAACTTTAGGCATCAACCCCAACAGATGGTGGGTGATGGTGAGGTGTGTTGCCGCCTAGCCAAGCTTAACTTCTAAGAAATTTTTTAAATGTTCAATGCCTAAGAGGGTCGGCATTGGAAGGTAAGGTCACTATGTTTGGAAGATTATGAGCTTAATTATGGAAGTTAGTCTAAAAAAGGGAGACCATGGCTAGTAGCTAAAGTATGTAGTTATGTTCACAGGGTTGACACCAATAGGAGAAGCTTATCAACCCTAGGAGGATTGACCAAGGTTGTGAGTGATTATAAACGTTTTGAATGTTTTAGTTAAAAGTTTATTCTTATGCTAGCTTATTCTAAAGTAAGTTTTCCAAGTAAGCTAAGTCTAGAAAGGATGCTAAAGCATGCTAGTTTTAAAAGAGAGGTTCTAAAATATGTTTAAAGTAGTGATGTACTTAGTTATATGAAGCATGCGTTAGTAGTTATTTTCTATGACACCCTGTTTTCAGTAAGCCTTTCTATGAAAGTATTTTTTTATGATGTATGAACAACTCAATACTAAAGTACTAGGGGAAGGTATCTAGCTTATTTTTAATTATGATCCTTGATGTCAGGATCTAGGTTAACTATATGTAAACGTATGACAAGTGTAAAGGTTTAGGATGGAAGGTTGAGCAAAAGGATCTCTCCCTCAAATGAAGATCAACATGCAGGACTGAGCAAAAGGGTCTCTCCCTTACATGAAGATCAATTGTAAGGTGGTGGCAAAAGGGTCCATACCTAGCATAGGTTATGGAAGGGAGTTAAACAAAAGGGTTCTTCTTAACTAAGGATCAGATCAGCTATGTTTTCAAAAATGTTATGTTGTTATGTTATGCATACATGTTTGCTTGGCCAATTTTCAGTTTTCAGTTTTTAGTTACCAGTTTCCAGTTTAAGCATGAGATTTATGTTTTAATTAAGTCACTCACTGGGCTTGTAGTTCACCCTTTTTTTTTTTTTTCAAAATGTTTCCCTTTCTAGGTAACAATCATCTCCTTAGAGGTTAACTACGCTGCTATTGTGCCACTTAAAGTTTAGTTCAAGAAAACTTAGGTGGTTACTCTGTAAATATTTGTACACATGTGTTGCATACTAGGGACTAAATCTAAATGTGTGGGACCTACTAAATCTTACTGCTGTATGCACATATTATGAGTTGCTATGTATGGTACCATAAGGTTGTCCTAATGTTCAAAGTTTCATTAGTTCTTTATTGTTATTTATGTTGTTTAGGGTTCCTAAACAAGTCAGCTAGGCAGTAAGTGCCACATATGGAGTTGATAACTGTTATTGTCACACTCTCTTTCAAGTTAAGAGGGTAATCTGGGAGGGGGTGCGTTTGATGATAATGATATAGGCATTTTAGCTAAGGCTATTGTTGTTCAATCAAAAGAAATTGTTACTCAAAGTAACAATAATGATATTGTTGAAAATGATACATCTTTGCCTGCTACAAGAAATAGACGTCCTCCTGCCTATCTAAAATATTACCATTGTAATCTCCTTGCTAATTCTTTTGACGTTGCCCCTTCATCAAATCCATATTTTTTTTTGGAACTACATTTCTTACCAATCATGTTCTTCACACCATAGACAATTTTAGTTGAATGTCTCGACTGAATATGAACTAGTGTTTTATCATCAAGCAACACCATTTCCTCATTGGCAAAAGGCTATGAAAGGTGAAATTGATGCAATGGAACGTATTAATACGTGGACCATTGTTACTTTTCCTTTTGGACATCGTGTCATTGGTTCTAAGTGGGTCTATCAAGTGAAATAGATCATTACAAAGCACAGTTAGTTGCTAAATGATATAATCAGTAGGAGGGTATAGATTTTATGGATACGTTTTCTCTAGTTGCTAAAATTGTTACTATCAAAGTACCTTTGACATTAGCTACTACTTATCAATGGCCCTTGGCACAAATAGACATTAACAATGCATTCCTTCATGGAGACTACTTAGAAGAAGTTTATATAGATTTACCTTTGGGTTATACAAGTCCTAATAGTAGTTCAAGTGATAAGAAGATAATCTATAAATTGAACAAGTTCATCTATGGACTCAAACAGACATCAAAGCAATGGTTTAAAAATTTTTCACCAACTCCGCTTTCTTATGGGCTCTTTCAATCAAGATCAAATTATTGTTAGTCACGCGAGGGAAAGGTTCTTCTTTCATTGTCTTACTTGTTTATGTTGATGACATAATTGTCACTGGACCTTCTGCTCATGAGATTGCCACAATTAAAGCCATATTGAAATCTCATTTAATGTTAAAAGACCTTGGGCAAGTCAAATATTTCCTCGGGCTGGAGTTGGCGAGATTAAAAGAATGATTGTTTGTTGGGATTAGTGTTCTAATTCTCCTGGAGTCTCGTAGTTTGTAAACAGTTTGTACACATTGTTAATAATAAAATAAGTGTTATTTTATTTGCATTTACTCATATCCAATAAACTAAGATCTTGTTGGGTTTTATGTCCTAAAACTCGCAGTTTGGAAAATGATAAACATTTTCTATAATCAATAACTTATTATTGATTTCATAAATTGTATGAAAGTTTAAATCCAATAAACTAAGACACATGACTCTTACATGAGTACTTGAACTTTATGTGGAGACATAAGAGTGGATCAGGTTCGAGTAAATAGTCAAAATAATCTATAGTACATGAATAAGGTTGGGTACCTTATTCTGGTAACACTATTGGATGCAGCCTACTCTATAGTTGTTACAAAGAGTTGTAAAGTGCTACATACGTTGTGATCCTAATTCGTACATGTTATGAGTTCAAGTGAGGGCATTCTATGCAATGAGTTTGCATAAGATCGGACCAAGAAATAAGTCACTCTTATTTTATAACGTTGTTTACTGTATAAGATTGACTATTTCACCTAGATGACCTAGGTAACTCGATCTTAATCATGAGCTAACTATGAACTCTTGTTTATTCAGAATTATTCTTAGATTTATATAGATGAGGGTTGGCTCAAGAGCGTTGGCACAATAAACCTCCCATTCAGGGGTAGGACCTAATAGATAGCTGGGGACATAGGGTGCAAGACAGAGTTCACGCCTACCCGATTTAGGTATAGAAGAAAGGTTGTTCTCTCAAGTACTGAATCCAGGTCTTGAACAAGGGGCCCCACCCTCTCACTGGGCTAAGAGAGTTTGGTTTAGTGATTGGATCACAAACCAATTGTTCATTAGAGGATCGATAGGAACTTGAGGAATAAGATGTAATCTTGGGGGTAAAACAGATATTTGACCCAGCTGTTATTACGAACAACCTGTGAAGGGTCGACTTGCTGATTATGGTTAAATCATGTGGACATAATATATCTACGGTGAGGGGAGTGTAACTATGGGCTTTAATGGAGTGACCCATTAGTTAACAAATGGGGATTAATCTAGTCTAATGAGTTTAGCCAATTAATATCGGATTGTTGGAGCCCATGATTTGTAGTATAAGGATAAATGAGGGATACTTTATCCTGATGACGCTACAAATACGGCTCGTCTTGGAGATATTTACAAGTATTGTAAAGTGCTACACATGGTCTGATCCTGACCATTCATGTGGAGACATGCGAGCAAGGGTGTCCTATACAAAGAGTTTGTATAAGACTGAACCATGAGATGATTAGTCTCTTTATATAACATCGTTGATAATTAAGACTTACATTTTACTAAAATGACCATAGGTGACATGACCTTAATCCTGAGTATTTTGGGAACTCCTGCCTATGAGGGTGGTTCTTTGATTAGTATGGGTGAGAGTGGCTAGATTGTCAACTCAACAAGCTTACCTTTTTGGGGATTTGTCTGATTAGGGAGCTTGGAACTCAGTTACACAAGATGAAATTTACTCCTTTCCAGAAGCAGAGGTAAGTAGATAAATTGCTCCCTTAGGGGCTGATTCTGGATCTTGAACATAATGGCCACACCCTCTCTTTGGAAGGGAGAACTCATCATAATAGGATTATGACTTATTGTTCATTAGAGAAATCAGTGGTACTTAAAGAGTTATATGTAACTACAGAGGAAAAACGGTAAATTGGCTCAGCTGTACTTACAAGCGATTTGTGAAGGGTTATCGCACTGTTAATTGGTTATATGGACACAGAAATATATCTATAGTGAGAAGAGTGCAACTGTCAATCTTTAGTGGAGTGCCTGACAGTTAACAGATGGTAGATCTCGTGACTAAAGAATTTAGTCAGTTATTCATCTACTGTTGGAGCTTTAAGCTACAGGTCCATAAGGTCCCCTTGGTAGCTCAATGGGTTCAAGTTGAGAATCAGATTTTGGGTTAGTTTGAAGTTTTCAAATTAACAAGAGGAAATTCAATTATACGTGATATAATTGGTGTGATGTATGGGATGCATTAATTGGAGAAATTAATATAAATATAATTTATATTAAGTACCATAAAATAGAAAAGAACTATGGTTTATATGTTTCATGAGATGAAATGTTAACTATAGGTTATAAATATAATATGATAAGTTAGTTATCATATTTATTTATAATATATTAATTATATGATAATTAATTCTTTTTCTCTAATAATCTATTGAGTGGGAGGTTATTGGAAGTTTTATGGTAACCAGGAGATAAAGAAAAATTTGTTTTCCAAAATTAGAGGTTGATTAACTCACAAAAACTCACGGAAAAAAGGCTATCAAGTAAAAATTGTTTTTACTAAGTGATAGCCGTTGAGAGACTAGTATAGTCAATCAGCTGATCGTTACTACACGATCGAGTAGCAAAGTCTATGCGATGGGCTTGTATTTTCTAAACGATCGAGTACATCGTCTATGCGATAAACAGTGTTCATATCTCCCACTCACTCGATCGCATACCTCATTTCTTCCTCAATCCAAGATCATACAGAGCCCACAACTTCTGGATACCAAGGTAACACTTATGGTGGTGTTCTACATCCGTTCGTGAATCGAGTTAGACTCGATTGGGTTCGAGGAGCTTTAGGCGGTTCGTGTTATTGGTAGGTTGTTCGTTGCATTCGAGTGTTGCAGTGGACGCATTGGAGACTGTTCGAGGGATACTTAAAGAATGCTTCTTCAAAGGTACGCATACTCTATCCCTTGAATCTTTTATAGCATGTTATAATTTCTATTAATACATAATCTCTATGTTTCCGTTTAAGACTGTAATTGTTGTGTTCAATCTGGATGAAATTTGGAACGATCCACTTCCGCTACTCATGGAAATCCTCGTTTCTGATTTCCTTCACTGTTTTTATCACAAAGGAAATACTATTTATAAATTTTGGAGAATACATGCTTTCTCAATTTCAAGCCATCCTCATTTCTAATGGATCCAAATTTAAAATTATCAAATTGTCTGCTAATGACTCCTCTGAGTTTCATCGATTAGTTGGTCGATTGTCGTATCTACAAATATCACGTCCTGATATTTGTTTTGCAGTTCATCATTTGAGTCAGTTCTTAAAAGCCCCCACAAATGCTCATTTACGAGTAGTACATCACTTGCTACGATATCTAAAGAGAGCACTTGGACAGAGAGTTTTACTTAAATCGATCTCTTCATTTTAAATTCGGGCTTTCGTTGATGCTGATTGGAAAGTGTGTCTCGACACACGACGCTCAATTACTGGCTTTTGCATTTTTTTGGATGATTCCTTAGTCTCTTGGCATTCAAAAAGAAGACAACAGTGTCAAGGTCTTTAGTTGAAGCAGAGTATCGAACCCTGACATCTGTTACTAGAGAAATCATTTGGATTCATCAGCTTCTTCTTGATTTGAGTATTTTGTTTTTGCTTCCCAGTGTTGTTTATTATGACAATCAAGCAACTATATCCATAGATTTCAATCCAACCTTTTATGAACGAACTAAAACATTGAGATCGATTGCATTTTGTTCAAGACAAGATCGTTCTAGGGTTCTTAAAGTTATTACCTTTCTGATCTTCAACACAACTTCTAGACATGTTTACAAAGGCATTAACCTTCCTTTTTATCCTCAATTTTATCAAATTTGGACATTTATGATATTCATGCTCCAACTTGAGGGCATGTGATGGAATTATATTCAAAGTTATTGTAACTTAATTAGCATCAAGTTCAGTTTGTTGTAGATTTTCTTTATTCTAGGATTTTTTTGTTATTCTTCTTATATTCAAATTAGTATTTATTCATGAGTGGGATATTGTAAATGTATTCAATTTTATTGTGATTTAAATAAAACTTGATTCATCTCCTACTATATGCATATAAGAGGTGAGAATAATTTACATTTCAAATGTTAGAAACCAAATGCCTATGTATTTTCAATTCAATTTCAATGTTCTCTCTCTAATTTCACTAACAAAGAAGATCTAATGACCTCACAAAATATGGGAGCCATTGTTGCGGTTGGGGAGGTGGTTGCGTTCATGACTTGGCCTAATAGAGAAGACGTAGTGAAAGGAGAAGAGAAAAAAGAAGAGGTTCCGACACCAGAAAGGTGGGGGTTGGATTAGAGAGATGAGGGGAAAAAGTTTTTTTCCCCCTTTAATTACTATTTTAATTATGCTATTTTATCCTAAAATAATAATAATAAAAAAAATCTAAGTAGTGAAAGAAGGGACCTTTTAAACATATTCTTCAAAACTGAGGGATTAAAATGACCAAAGTGAAAACACAGTGACCAAATGCACTCATTCTTTAAAACTTGGGAACTAAAAAGCATTTTTCCCTTAAATTTTTTATGGATCAAATTTAACATCCATAAGTAACTTCCACATTCAATAGCCAATCATTACAATTATAAGTAGTTATCCTCATATTGATAATATTTATATTTTTCTTTCGAAAAGTGAGATAATATATATATCACTACAATAATTTGGACCTTTCCCGAGGACGAAAATCGTCGGGATACGTCAGAAAGAGCATTGGTCGAACTTTTACTGACAAATAAATAATCGTCAGAGGACCGTGGGCAAAGCCTCGTCGACATAACCTTCCTCGACGGTATAATACGAAATCATGGGGAAAAATAGTTATCTCGATGGACAGAGAATAGCATCTTTATCCCAACCTTATACAAGACCTTCGGGATAATTATTAAACCCCGACGGTCATAATTTATAAAGATCGTTAGGAGAAAAAAACTTCGCTCGATGGTGCAAGGTCAACCGTCGGGATAATTGGATATATCCCAACCGTGACAAATTGGAGCCACCATCAGGAGATGATAAATTATCTCGATGGTGACCTTGTACCGTCGAGCGAATTTTTTTATCCTCATGATCTTTATGAATTATGACCATCGGGTGAACTGACTTTTGCAGACGGTGTGTTTTCATCGTCGAGATTTCATAGTTTTTCGACCCCGTGGATCGTTGGGGTTTTGTTTATTACCATCAGGAGAAGATAAAAAATGCATTAAATATGGTTTTTTCCGACGTAGTTTTTTTTAATTCTTTATTTAAATATTTGTTTCAAATGTCATACCTGTTTAAATTTTACACATATCATTCAAACTAATATAAAAAAAATTGCCAAAATCAAGTAAATGTCTATATAGTAAATAATATATAGAAAACATGTTTGAATTTCAAGTCTTAAACATACTATTTGTCTCAAATTAACACTAATACATCTACAATTCCTCAATAAAAAATACAAGCTTATGACTGCGTCGGGTCGTATTGAGAGAAATCTACAATTTCTAAATCGAAAATAACTTTAATATCTAAAACCTAAAATGTGTTTGTCTGGAGATGCATCTGCAACATAAACCTCGAGATACCTACAAAATACAAATTTAAATAAGTTTAATGCTCACATACCATATACCAATCCCGAAATGAATATAGAATTTAAAACTCAACTAAGAACATTAATGAAGTGAAATAAACCAACTCAAACTTGTATATTTCAATTTTAAACTCAATATAGAACTTAAAAGCAATATAAGAACATTAACAAATAAAACTCAACTTGGACCTAATATAAAACTTAAAACCCAACTTAAACCCAATGAACTCATAACTACATATTTCAATCTCAAACCTAATATAGGACTTAAAATCCAACTTAAAACCAAATATTTAGCACAAACTGAAAATCTAACTTAACTTTAGAACACTAAGTATACTTTAAATAACTATTCGTTAATGTTGTTACCATAACTGTAGGATAACAACATACACAAACTTCTAATTAGTTTAGTACAAAAGTTGTGTTGGGATTGGTGTCCTAATTCTCCCGGAGTCTCGTTGTTTTGTAAAGATACACATTGTTCAATGAATAAAATAAATGTTATTTAATTCTGGCATTTACTTATATCCAATAAACAAAACTCCTTGGTTATCTTATGTGAACTTAAGCATGTATATGTGATATACAAATGGATCATGCCTTAAGTGATATCCTAAATTGGTCTGTAGTATAAGGATTAAAGTGGGATACCTGATCCTGGTGACACTACGGATACGGCTCGCTTTGTAGAGGTTTCAAGTGTTGTAAACTACTACAGATGGTAGATCCTGACCATTCATGTGGAGACGTGGAGTGGGGGTGTCCTATATAAAGAGTTTGTATAAGACCTGGAGCACAAGATGACTAGACTCTGTATATAACGTCGTTGATACTAGAGACTTGCATCTCACCTAAACGACCATAGGTGACACAACCTCAATTTTGAGTGTTTTATGAACTCTTGCCTTTGAGGAAGGTCCTTTGATTAATATGGGTGAGAGTGGCCAGATTGCCAACTCAACATGCCTACCTTTTTGAGGACTTGTCTGATCTGGGAGCTGGAAACTCAATCCATAATATGGAATTCACTCCTTTTTCGAAGCAGGTATAAGTAGAGAGATTACTCCCTTAAGGGCTGATTCCAGGGTTTGACATAATGGCCATAACTTCTCTTTGGAAGAGAAGACTCAGTCATAGTAGGACTATGATTTATGTTCATTAGAGGGATCAGTGGTACTTAAGGATACAGATGTAACAATAGGGGCATAACGGTTATTGGCCCAGTTGTACTTACGAGCGATCTGTGTATGGTTGTTGCACTGCTGATTGGTTAAGATGGACACATAATATATCTGTAGTGAGGAGAGTTCAGCTGTCGGTTTTTATTAGAGTGCCTGGCAGTTAACGGATGGTGGATCCCGTGATTAAAGAGTTTAGTCAGTTATTTATGTACTGTTGAAGCTTCAGATCTACAGATCCATGAGGTCCCCTTGGTAGCTTGGATTCATGTTGAAGGATCAAGTTCTTGATGTTGATTTGAAATGTTCAAATTGACAAGAGGTATTTTGATTATATGTGATATAATCGTATGTGTATGAGATACATCTAGTGGAGGATTGATGTAAATGAGATTTACATTAAGTATCATGGAATAGAAAAAACTATGGTTTATATGTTTCATGAGATGACATATTAAAACTATAGGTTATAAATATAGTATGATAAGTTGGTTATCATTTATATTTATAATAATATTAATATTAAATAATTAATACTTTTTCTTTTAAATAACCAAATGTAGTTGGTGGTTATTAGATCATGGTAATCGTGAATATAAAGAAAAGTGGTTTCCTATTTTGAAAAAAAGAGTTTTTTTCCACAAAAGTTTGAAAAGAATTTGAGTTTTCTCTTCGGCGAAAAGAAACTCATGGATGTCATCAAGTAAATACAGATTTACTAAACGATGGTTGGGCAAGCTAAACGATCGTGCAGGTGCTAGTTAAACGTTCGTGCAGTGTTAACTAAACGATCACATAGCTTTGCTAGATGATCACTGGCCCAAGGTAAACGATTGTGTAGAATCGACCGAGCTAGACGATGGAGCTAAACAATCGCATAGCTTTTGTTAGACGATCACATAGTTTTTATCTAAACAATTGGGCATCGACCTATACGATAGGTCTTCGACTTCTCCCACTTGCCCAATCGTGTACACGATCGTTGTTTCCTCCGTTCGTCTGTCTCACACCAAGTTCGAACAGAGCCCACCCTCTAGATTCTCACATCGAGAATACTAAGGTCGCCTTGTTGGTTGTGTCAGACTCAACTTGACACCGTCGAGGTTTTTCGAAGGCCGTTCGTTGTTGCAGAGGAGTTCGTGATCGAGGAGATCGTTGAGAACGAGCACGAAGTGTTCGTGCGGTGTTACGGTCGTGTAAATCGAGCACTCGTGGTTGCTGTTGTTCGATCAGAGTGCGCATCAGAGCGTAGAGACGCTTCTGCTGTTGTTAGTACAGTTTTTCCCTTTGTACATTTATTGTTTCATGCTGTAATTTCTCTGTAAATTGTATAACCGCTTATATTGAAGTCAACTGTAAATGATTTGTTGATTCATGATTGAAATTTGGAATAGTCTGCTTCCGCTGCTCATGGAAATCATCGCTTCCGATTTCCTTCAAGTTGAAGAGTTCATACCCCCCCTATTTAGCACAAACTGAAAATCAAATTCAACTTCAGAAAACTAACTATACTTTAAATTACTAAAATTACTATATGTTAATGTTCTTACCATAACTGCAGGATAACAACAAACACAAACTTCTAGTCAAGTTTACTACGAAAGTTGAAGAGTTCATACCCCCCCTCCCCCCCATTTAGCATAAATTGAAAACCAAACTCAACTTCAGAACACTAATTATACTTTAAATAATTATACGTTAATGTTGTTACCATAACTGTAGGATAACAACATACACAAACTTCTAATTAGTTTACTACGAAAATTAAAAAGTTCATACCTAGATCGATTTATCTCTCATGAGCTGTAAGAGCATAGCTTTCATATCATCCATCTCGGGTTGTCTTTGAGCTTCCTGTCTGGAGCTAAGTTGGTGTCGTTAGTTCTACCTAACCCGAAACAAACAATATTTATAAAGCTCGAACAACAACCTAACTAACTCGTAGTTAAACTGGAAGTAAAAGGTTGATCCACAGGGAAATGTTATTTAATCTTTTCCTTAACCAAGCTTAACTATAAAAGCTATAAAACAAGGGTTTTTTTTTTTTATTAAACAAGAAACATGCTAAAAATCAAAAGATAAAGGATAGTTGTAACCAAGTTTAGAACAATCTTGCTTGTAATCCAAGTTAGATGTTCATTGCAATTCTTATAATTGAATTCTACAAATTTAATTCACAATCAGATTAAGCATACAACTACTTACTTAATCTAGATTAAATTAGTCTCTACAAAGGTGGACAACTAGCATAACCTAGTCAAGAAACCGTCCTAATCAACGATTAAGGTAGGATAGCCCTAACCCTAATCTATCTACATGCTTCTACCTCTATTGGGTTCCTCAGTTGTCATATAGAAGAGAAAACACGCGCATTAAGTTCTAGGATTCAATTATGTCGATTAATTGTTAAGATAGCTTACTCAATTAACCGAATTTTCTCCAAATCTAGTCATTATTGCATCCTAGGTTAGTCAGCCATTCAACACATAATTACTATTGCCTCTTGAAGATCTCGACTAGACATTCTATCGAACACATTAAAAGCAATGTATTCAATCATGAGTGAATGTAATAAAGCCAAGCATCTAGGCTAAACTACTCAAGATATAGATCATTCAACATGCTTCAAGATTCAAGAATGCTCAAATTCAGATTGCTGATAATAAAGAAAAAAAGAAAACTCAAAAGAATTTACAAAAACTCTTGAAATAGAAACAAGATTGAATTACTTCATAAATCCATAGACAAATTCATGAAGAATTACAAGTTATTGATTACAAATAAAAAAGAAATCAAAATCCAACCTAGGTAGGAAACAAAATTACTATAGAGACTAATTGACACAAAGAAAAATTCCAGCCTCCATCAAAATCGTGCTTCTTCCCTCAGCAAAAATGAAAGAAAACTATTTATAGTTGTAGGGTGGCACCATGACGCTGGGGTCAACATGGAAATGCTAAATCACAGAAAAGACAAGAAGCGTCGAGCTAACGTTGCAACGCTGCATTGACGTTGCGCAAGGCGCGAGGATGAATCATGTCAAAATTTGGAGCATTGCAACACTGTGAGGAGCGTTGCAATGCATCGAGTTTTTGCAGCAAAAAGCGAGCATTCTGCATTTAACTCAATACTCAATGCTCGATGATCGATTATACTCAATGCACGATGCTCGATTACTTGATAGCATTTTTGGTAATTACTTGATGGTATTTGATCCTTATTCGATAGTATTCTGGTAAATACTCGATGCTCGATTACTCGATAGTTGATTATATTCAATGGCATTTTGGATATTTGCTCAATAAGAATTTACTATGATAGCCTTTTACTCAATGATACTCGATGATACTCGATGGTACTTGATGACATTTCGATAATTACTCGATTCTCTTCAATTTGTTGATTTTCTTGGTTATTTTTTATCCTTTTGGTCTAATTTTCTCTTAATGACTCCTAAATGCCTCGGGGACCATTTTACCTACAAATTTAGAATTTAAAGCAAATAATCAGCACAATTTTGGGGAAATGAACATAGAAAATATACATCATTTAAAAACATAACACTTCTCGTTCATCTAATCTAGCCAGTCTAGCCTTTAACTCTTTCATCTCTTGTTTTTGCTCTTCCATAACTCTTGATGAGGATGCACTGGACGATGATTTAAGTTTTTTCATCTTTTTACACTTTGGTGTCCTACTAAGGCCCATTTCTATGCCTATACCTGTTCACATATTTCTTCTTCTGATATTGGTTCAGATCCTTCTTGGGTGAAGGTTTCTCTCAGCTCGACCATTTGACTCTACATCAATAACTATGACTAATTATTGTATGACAATTGTATATAAATAAAGTTACATTGCGGAATAAAAACTTATATATGAATCATTAGCGGTCTGATTAACAAACGACTGGTCACTCTTACAGTGTGTTTGCTTGAATAAGTCCACTAGGTCCATTGTTTGACCGTCGAGACCATTCTGTAAACCAATTCACATAGAAGATATTAATAATACTTTCCTAGAAATCAAATAAAGAAATACTTTTAATATTACAGTGGATTCTCGTATGCGTATGAAAGTCTTACAACTGTATGAGGGTACTTTTGGTCTGACTGATTCCTTGATTAGTCTCTGCCACTTTCTAAGAAAATGAGAAATTAAGAGGAAATGAGTAATTGAAATGATTGTAAACAAAAAAAAAAAAAAAAAAGACAAAAAGTTCTTACTTTCCAGTCGGTGGATTTAATTTTGTTGCATAAAAAGTCTCAATCTTCTATGTCGTCTTTAAGTCGATTAGGTGGGTGTACTCGTGCCTCTTTCAGGACTTGCATATTTTTTATAGTGTTTATGTAGTTCCCCCCTGTACTCTTTGAACGTATTTTTCATCTGTTCATCGATGAAATTACTGACCAGTTGGCTGGACAAGTCTAACACAAAATAGTTCTGAATTAAGAAAGAAAAGAAAAACTAATTAGTATCTCTGCGGATGTAGACACATATATATAATTTGTAAAATATCTAATGACCATCTTATCAATAATCAACTTTTAACTAGCTCTCTAGTTTCTATTGGTATCTCTCTCCATGATCCATAACAAACAAAAAAAGATTTCCAAACGTTGGTACCAATGGCATTGCTAAACCTTGTTGCATTGTTGCAAATCGGTTTCTCCCATACAGGGTCGATCTCGATAGGAATTCTCCCAAATTGTTGCTGTTGGGGTGATGCCCTAAAGTCTCGTGTCCTGTAGTTTGTAAATAGTATGTACGAACTAAGGTTGGCGACGGAGCCGGGGCGGGGCGGGGGAGGGTCCATTCCCACCCCCTCCCTGCCATTCGAAGGCGGGGACGGGGGTAGGGATTCATCGTCGGGGAAACGGGTCCTCGCGGGGCCCCATTCTCCGTTTTCCTGCGGTGATTCCCCTACTAATTCCCCGCGGAGAATCCCCTATTAGATCCCCGTGAGAATTTTCCATTTTTTTTAATTTTTTAAGTTTGGGCTTGATTTTTAGGTTTAAATTTAGAATTTATATATTCAATATTGGACTTACAACACTATAAGTCTATAGTATACATTATAAACATATATATAAATAAGTTATTTTATATATTATAAAATACTAAAAATATAACTATATAAAAATCAGGGTTGGGGATTAATCGGGGTCGAGGTCGGGGCGGGGATCCCATCTCCGTCCCCGCCCCGTCCTCGGACGGGGCCCCAAAAAAATTCTCTGGTTTGACCCCATCCCCAGTCAAACCGGGGATTCCGTGCCCCGATCGGGGCTGGGCCCTGCAGAGACCCGACCTCACGGGGAATTTTGCCAACCTAGTACGAACGCTTGTGTTATTAATATATGAATTTTGCCAATCCTGTAGTTTGTATTTTTTGCTCAGTTACTTGTTTTAATTTGCTTTACCATAAACCAATAAACATAAAATCTCCGGTTATCTGTATGTGACTCAAGCGTGTATGTGGTGACATACAAGTGGATCATGTCTTGAGTGATACCAAAATAGTCTATAGTAAATGGATATATAGGGAAAACCTTATCCTGGTAATGCTACGAATGCGGCCCGCTTTGTGGAATGGTCACAAGTGTTGTGACTTGACACAGATGGGTCTGATCTTGATCAATTCATGTTGGCGGCCATGCGGGCTGGGGGCATCCTAAAATAAAGCATTCTGTATAGCGTCTGACTCACCCACGAAGTGTTAACCTCTCGTTTTTATAACACCATTGTATGCAGTTTCAAATGTAGACAAGAGACTATGGTACATCTCCACTTGCAGCTAGAGACCATAGGTAACATGACCTCAATCCTGAGTGAGTTGGGAACTCCTGCCATTGAGGGCGGTCCTTTCATTTGTATGGGTACGAGTGGCCAGGTCACCAATTTAAACCTACCATTTTGGGGATTTGTCTGATTTGGGAGTTGGGAACTCAGCTGCACAAGATGGAATTCGCTCCTTCCTTGAGGCAGGGGTAAGTAGATAGATGGCTCCCTTAAGGACTGATTCCGGGGCTTGAACGATGTGGCGCCACACACCTTATCCTGGCCGAGAGGTGTTCACACATAGTTGGACTATGTTGTATTGTTCATTAGATGAATCAGTGGTACTTAAGGAGTGAGATGTAACTACAGGGGCAAAGCAGTAAATTGGCCCAATTATACTTACGAGCATCTATAAAGGGTCATCGTACTCATGATTGGTTATATCCAATGGACACAGAAATATATCTGTGGTAAGAAGAGTTCAGTTGTTGGTCTTTAGTGGAATGCCTGACAGTGAACGGATGGTGGATCTCGTGGCTAAAGAGTTTAGTCAGCTATTCACGTACCGAACGCACTCATGGAACTCTTGGTATGAGATCCTTTAGTTACACATATCTATCCAAATCAACGTTTCAATAGTATCCGCGTCCAGCTCTATTTCTCATACAACCAGACTCTAAAGAAATTATGTGTCGTCAATTTAATTAAACATTAGTTTGTATTCAAATTACCGATTATGGATCTAAAATAACCTGAATTATCTCCCATGGAGGATGATCCGCCAATTTGCTTGGCCCCTAAATACTCCAAGATTGCCTCCTCATCAGTGTGACCTACCATTGTTTCTATGCAAACAACAATATGTAAGTTATGAAACTTAAACTCAAACTTCTATTAGAAGATTACATGGTTATTCCATATCATTAAGATGTTCATCGAAACTTAAACTCCTATTAGAAGATGATTCTACATCCTCTTCCTCGTCATTTATGAAGTCATCATCAACTCTTTGAATTATATGTTCTTCTAAGACTATAGGATCAACATCAACTCTACATAAAATGATATCATTCATCGATTCATCGATTGTACAAATAATACTATTCACAACTTCTAATAACCCTGGTTGGCCATTCTCACATTTTTCTGCTTCTGGTATGTCCCACACCTGCTTGTTTTGGACTACTTGCACCATTTTCTAATTATTACCATATTTAGGATCGTTGATGTAAAACACTTGTTTGGATTGACTGGCAAATACAAAAGGCTCGTTAGCAAACCAATGACGAGCTGTATTAATTGTTATATACCCCAAATCCATGTGTACTCTGTTAGTCTTTTTAAAATCTGTATCGAACCAAGTACATTTAAATATAATTACATGTCTTCTCTTGGCATACTGGAAGTCCAATACTTCATTGACAACACCATAGAAATTATGGAGATCTCTTCCACCTTCACTTTCTAAAGGAACCATGATCCCGCTATTTTGTGTACTCCGACAATTATCACACTCAATACTATGATAGCGTACTCCATTAACAATGCATCCACTATATGAGCGCACTTCTAAACTTGGCCCCATCATTAGTGAATATATATCATCAAACATATTTCCATTTTCACGCAATGAAAGAACCTGTTAATTCAGTACAACACAGTAGATCTTAAAAACTAATGTCGGTAGGTATTAATTCGATTGAATTTTTACTTGCCTTTTAAACTCATATTTACATGAGATTTGAACCAATCAGGAAAGTCTCATTAGTGCCTTCTGTATAAATCATCCTGACTTTGAACTTCATGTCGAATTAATCTCAAATATTGCCTATAAGTAAGAGACTTGTCTCAAGTTTATATTTCACACTTTGTATCAAAATCATCAATTACAAAAGAATGTTTAAAACATACTTTCGGTAAGATTTTGTTTCCATGCAATTGTTCAAGATGTACCAATGTGCACTACATTTCTCTTCTCTCGATAATGTCTTTACTTTTAGTGCTTCTAATGGTCGTGCATTTTGTCTGAACATTGAAAATTCACCACATATCTCATCCTTTGGAAGCCTATCATCATTTCTTTTATCTCTATTGAACCTCGTCTCAATTCCAGTTATATACAAAGAACAAAAAAACAACAGTCCATACATTATATATACTTCTGCTGTAGAACCTTCAGGACGTGCTTTGTTTCATACATATTGTTTCAATATCTGTAAATTTCTTTCGATAGGTGATAACGGGCAGAAATGCACGTTATTACAACGCAAAGATGTAAAACAATGTAGGATTGTGATGGTAAAAATATGTAAAATCATGTCCAAAAGCATTAAGTTAAGAACATTGCGATCGTCTGCGCCCATCGCATTAAAGTAGCTAATTTACGTATTTGGTGAAAGAAAATGAGTTGGCGCAAGGCAGAATTGTGGTCCAAGGAATTTGGCAACCGAGCGCATTAGAAGATTGCGACCGCAAAGCTATGCGATCGTATGCGTTCGCCAAGATCTGCTCAAGAAGGTGGCTGCATAGAGATGGCGCATCAAGGTGAAAGCTTAATAAATCACGATGGTACAGAAAGCTGATGACGATCAAATTCGAATTTAGTTGACAAGCCGTTAATGACACATTGTAGCAAGTACACTCAACTTTTCAGTGACAATTAATCGGTGCATCTGACAGAGATTTAATGACATCTCATCAGAGCAATCATTTGAGAGAAAAGCTCTTCACCCTGAAGCTCTATAAATACCGAAGGCCACTTTCGTTGAAGGAGTTCTGGTTCTAGTTAAGCAGTTAGAATTTTGGAGTTCTTTTCTGCCATATACATAGATAGTCATAGTCTGTAATTTTATATACTTAAAGACGGAGGCGAGTGAAGAGAGAAGACGTTGGAAGATCGTTCCTGGTCAACTTAAGAGAATGCCGGGAAGCATTGAAAACGAGGAGAGGGCCGACTCTTGCGAAAGCAAGAACATTCTTTTGAGCAGAGTAGAGAAAACACAGTGTAAAAGCCTTGGGAAGCAAGGCATTGCTACCAGGCTCCCTATCCTTACTTCCCATTGTCATTCTGTATTCTGATTTCATTTATAAAATGGAATTTGCATCCCTACATCTATTTACTCTCTTTACATTACACATGAGTAACTAAACTACTGAATGGGTTGAGAAGCACTTAGCTAGCATGACCTAAGATCTTCATTTTATGTGATCATCTTGTCTTATGTATGCGTCCATCACCCCTTTAGAGTTACTCGAGAGAGAGTAAAGAAATAACCTAGACTTAAAAGAGCTAGGTTAGAATCTAGGCTTGAGAAAGTTAGATTACAATCGCATAAGCAAGAGATAGAAACTTAGAGATAAGTTCTGTTTGCTAACATGCATCGCATGCACCCTAGAAATCTGCAATACGTTTGTGTTCCTAAACATCTCCGCTGAGGAGGTTCGACTAACGTTGTTCCCATTTTCGTTGTGTGACCAAGCACGGAAATGGGTTTATTCTCTCGAACCAGGGGAGATTACATTATGGGAACAGGTAATTGAAAAGTTCATGAAGAAGTACTTTCCCCAATAGAAAATGCAAGACAGAGGAAGCTGATCACTAATTTTGAACAAGATATCGACGAATCACTCAGTGACGCCTGGGCGGGGTTTACAAGATTGGTGTGATATTTTCCGCACAATGGCTTACCCGATTGTCTCCAAATGGAAATTTTCTACCACGGATTGAACCCTACATCGCAGACGGTTGCCAATGCAGTAGCAGATGGTGGTTTGCTAAGACATATGACGGGGCGAAAAATATACTTGACGCATTTCAAAAAATCATAAAGACTGGAGAGAAAGCAATCAACGACTGAGAATTAAAGATAGTGACCTAAGTAATGGGGCCATCGCATCCCTACAAAAACAAATGAATGCGATCATGAATCTAATATAAGGCATCGTAATCAATAGCATGGGAATGCATAAAGGGCAGGTCAACACAATCGCTCAAATGACCATGAGTTGTGTCACCTGTGGAGAAGCACATCCGCTTGAAGAATGCCCAAGGAATCCGCAGTCAGTATGCTTCATAAAGAATAACCCTTTTTCTGATACGTACAACCTTGAGTGGAGAAACCACCCTAATTTCGCGTGGAAAAATCAACAATAAAGCTATCAATCTATGGCGCAAAAGGAAGGGCCGCCAGGAATTTTCCCACAAATGAACGGTCAAATGCAGAATCAAGCTAGTAGTTCACAGACGCCGCAATCTTCATTTCTAGAGAGCTTATTGAAGCAATATATTGAGAAAAATGAAACAGTACTCCAGTATCAAGCAACGTCTATCCGCAATCTTGAAATTCAGATAGGACAGATTGCGGGCGAGCTCAAAAGTAGACTGTAAGAAGCGTTTTCGAGCTCAACAGAGCTCTCTCGCAACTCTAGGGGTGCAGGAAAGGAACAATGTCTAGCAGTCTCCTTGTTAAGCGAAAAAATGACAGTGGAAGAAGGGGAAGAGCCCATCATGACCAACCCGAATGAGGTGAAAACCAAGAACCCATTGATATGTGATGCAGAAGAGCCTGAGAAGATGAACCCAGAAGTTGTATCCACTTACAAGCCTCTAGAACATGAGACAGAAGAAGTATAGCTACCACCATTCCCACAAAGATTGAAAAAGAAATAGAATGATGAAGAAAAGATCACTACAGTGGCAGTAATGCAGAGGTTAAATACTATGATCCGACCAAAAATGTGTGACCCGGGAAGCTTCATGATACCCTGCTCGATTGGAGGGGTCTACATTAGTCAAACACTATGCAATCTTGGGGCAAGTATAAACTTAATGTTGCTATCAATTTTCAAACAATTGAATGTGGGAAAATTAACGCTCACGACGGAGACTCTCCTGCTTGAGGACAGATCCCGAGTACACCTCGAAGGAAAGTTGAAGGATGTCACGGTCTCAATTGACAAATTCATTTTACAAGCAGACTTTATCATTCTGGACCATAAAGCGGACGATGCACCCATCATATTGGGACAACCATTCCTATCGACCGGTCGCGCTCAAATTGATGTGCACAAGGGAGAAATTGTGATGAACGTTAATGGGAAAAAACTCCGGATTAAGGCAATCAAGATCCCAAAAGATCAAGAAAAGAAGAGAAAACCGCCTTAGACATAAAGAGCTCGGGTTGAAAGGAATAAGTAGTCCTTATACAATCATGCAATTCAAATTCATCAGGGACGCAATCTTTTTTAAGTATCCTTTTGAAATCTTCAGTTCATGAACTTAAATCTATCTTTTATATCTGTTATCGTTTCTATATCCTTTTTACTCCTTGCATAAATAAAAAAATAAAAAAAAGAGAAAATTTTTGTTAACTCTGTCGTTTATATTTTTTACCCTCTCAATGTTTTTTTTTACAACGATTGTGGTGAACGATTACGGGGGAACTACACGATAACTGAAAGACGCGACTAGTTCGGTCCTGTCTCTTATACACATCTAGATGTGTATAAGAGACAGCGATTGTGGTGAACGATTACGGGGGAACTACACGATAACTGAAAGACGCGACTAGTTCGGTCAGCCACCGCAATCAAAGAAATCAGCTCGCCACGAAGAAGGATGCGATCACAAATAATGTGGGCTACCTGTCTCTTATACACATCTAGATGTGTATAAGAGACAGCGATTGTGGTGAACGATTACGGGGGAACTACACGATAACTGAAAGACGCGACTAGTTCGGTCCTGTCTCTTATACACATCTAGATGTGTATAAGAGACAGAGTTTAGACTGAGAAAGAGCGCTTTGCTCGTAGTTGGATGCTCGCATGACACCCATAGAAGCAAGCCAAAACGAAGGCTAAGCACTAGGATCAGTGCAAGGTCTGTCTCTTATACACATCTAGATGTGTATAAGAGACAGCAATCGGATCCTACTCATAGTTGGATGTCTGCATGACACCCGTGGGGGAAAGCCAAAACGAAGGTAGGAATCGTGATCAACGCATAAATAAAATGATCGCAACTCCGCTACCAAATAGGCATGAGTTTAGACTGAGAAAGAGCGCTTTGCTCGTAGTTGGATGCTCGCATGACACCCATAGAAGCAAGCCAAAACGAAGGCTAAGCACTAGGATCAGTGCAAGGTCATAAAAAAATATCTAAACTATGCAAGGATAAAAATCATTTGAGAACACCCCAGTTGAAAAAAGTTTTTTTGAAATAAATCATGCGATGCCCTAGAAACAAGTAAAGTCTTTTTGAAGGATAAACTTGTGGTCCCTAAATTTTAGAAATATTTTAAGAGACCAGGATAGAAATTAAGGAGATTTGGATACATAAGATTTGATAAGGCACCTCGAGAAATCTAGGAAAGAAAAAGGTAGTTGACTCTCTAGAGAAAATCTTTAGTTTATGCTTAAGGACAAGTATCGTTTTAAATTTGGGGGTGTGATAACAGACAGAAATGTACGTTATTACAATGCAAAGATTTAAAACAATGTAGGATTGTGACGGTAAAAATATGTAAAATCGTGTCCAAAAGCATTAAGTTGAGAACATTGCGATCGCATGCGCTCATCGCATTAAAGCAGCTAATTTACGTATTTTGTGTAGGAAAATGTGTTGGCGCAAGGTAGAATTGCGATACAAGGAATTCAGCGTCCGAGCGCATTAGAAAATTGCGACTGCAAAACTATGCGATCGTATGCATTCGCGAATATCTACTCAAGAAGGTGGTCGCATAGAGACGACGCATCAAGGTGAAAGCTTAATAAATCACGATGGGACAGAAAGTTGATGACGATCTAATCTGAATTTAGTTGAAAAGCCGTTAACGACACACTGTAGCAAGTACACTCAACTTTTCGGTGACAATTAATCGATGCATCAGACAAAGATTTAATGACATCCCATCAGAGCAATCATTTGAGAGAAAATCTCTTCACCCTGAAGCTCTATAAATACCGAAGGCCACCTTCGCTGAAGGAGTTTTGATTCTAATGAAGCAGTTAGAATTTTGGAGTTCTTTTCCGCCATATACATAGATGGTTGTAGTCTGTAATTTTATATACTTAGAGGTGGAGGCGAGTGAAGAGAGAAGACGCCGAAAGATTGTTCCTGGTCAGCTCGAGAGAGTGCCGGGAAGCGTTGAGAACGAAGAGAAGGCTGACTTTTGCGAAAGCAAGAACATTCTTTTGAGCAGAGTAGAGAAAAACACAGTGTAACAGCCTTGGGAAGCAAGATATTGCTACTAGGCTCCCTATCTTTACTTCCCATTGTCATTCTATATTCTGATTTCATTTATAAAATGAAATTTGCATCTCTACATCTATTCACTCTCTTTACATTACACATGAGTAACTAAACTTCCGAATGGGTTGAGAAGCACTTAGCTAGCATGAACTAAGATCTTCATTTAATGCGATCATCTTGTCTTATGTATGCGTCCATCACCCCTTTAGAGCTACTTGAGAGGGAGTCTAAAGAAAGAACATAGACTTAAGAGCGCTAGGTTAGAATCTAGGCTTGAGAAAGTTAGATTAGAACCGCATAAGCAAGAGATAGAAACTTAGAGATAAGTTCTGTTTGCTAACATGCATCGCATGCACCATAGAAATAGGATATGATAGTATGTGATCGCCTTGTGTATGTGTGTGTCATTCATCGTCACATAGACAAGAATAGAGGCTTAGACATAAGTCCTATAGACATCATCGTATACATCGCATGCATCCTAAAACTAGAAGTTATAGCATTTGCATTGAGAGATGACCTACTGTTGTATGTATGTAGCATGATCGCATAACTTGAATGCAATCTTAGAAAGTGTTAGCTAAATCCCTTCTCAACCTGTTCCCCGCATACTCATTGTAACTTTCGTTGTTATTAACTCTTTTCTCAATTCCACCGCATAGAATCTATACCTTAAACAAACATACCAACCAACTCATTGTTTTATTTGTCATCGCAAAGGAATCAGAAATCACCATCGCATATTGTCTCCATAGTCCCTGTGTTTGACCTTTGGCTTACCAGGCAACCTAGCAGGATTTATACTTGGACTTTGCTAGGAAACCTTGCATGTAAAACGCATACACCACCATCGCAAAATACACCATTATTTCATCATATTCACAACGCATCAATAGGGTATATCCAACTATAACTAACTAGACCTGCAACTTTTGTTTCATAGGGCAAATGGACTGCTAGATCCACCATTACATCAAAAAATGCCGATGGAAATATTTTTTCTAACTTGTATGACTATAATGTCTCTTTGTAATCGATCTAACTCCCTTATAGATATTGTTTTTGCACATAGATCACAAAAAAATTTGCATAACTCAAAGACAACAGTGGACACGTCTTTTTTTAAGTAATCCCGAACAACAATTGGAAGAAGCCTCTGAAGTAGAACATTTGAGTCGTGAGTTTTTAGCTCCCATAGCTTTCCATCTTTCTCACTCACATATTTTGATATATTTGATACAAATCCATTAGAAAATTTGACTGATTTCATCCACTTATAGAATGCAACCTTGTCATTAGCAGTTAATGTGTATGCAGTGTGTGGCTTTACAACTTTATCTCCTACCTTTTGCAAGTATAGTTCTTTTCGTATATTTAGATCTTCTAAATCCAAACGAACATCAGTTGTATCATTAATTTTTTTCCTCAATATTTAACAATGTGCCTACCAAATTATCATAAATATTCTTTTCAATATGCATAACATCCAACTTATCTCTCAATAAAAGTTTCAACCAATATGGAAATTGGAAAAATATACTTTTTTCATTCCAATTTAAACTTCGTTTCCATTTTTTATCATGTTTCTCTGGATATTTGTTGAACACATAAAAGTTTAACAAGTTTACCTCTCGTAAGATATCTTCCCCATCCATGAAAACTAGAAGAGGTCTATGTTCCACTTTTCCATCATATTGTTTGCTCTTGCGCCAATTGTGATTATCTGGAAGATAATGTCGATGTCCCATAAAACATTGTTTTCCTCTTAGCCTCAATGATGATGTATTCTCTTTACAAATAGGGCATGCTTGGTAACCTTTGGTACTCCATTCAGATAGGTCACCATATGCAGGTAAGTCATTAATAGTCCATAATAAGCACACACGTAGTTGAAAGTATTCGTTGCTAACACGATCATAAGTGTGCACGCCATCATTCCATAACTTCTTTAACTCTTCAATCAATGGCTATAAGTAAATATCAATTTATTTTTCAGGAGATTTTGGACTGGTATAAGAAGAGAGACAATGAAATTTGTCTCTTTCATGCATTTCCAAGGTGACAAATTGTAAGGAATGAACACCACTGACCACATACTATACAAAGTACTCATATTCCTGAATGGATTGAAGCCATCTGAAGCTAGTCCCAAACAAACATTTCGTGGGTCTGAAGCAAACTGAGGAAACTCACGATCAAAATGCTTCCACCTTTCAACGTCAGCTGGATGTCACAACACTCCATTAGTTTCAACACGTTTATCTTTATGCCACCTCATTTCAGGCACAATATGTTTAGATGCAAATAATTGTTTCAATATTGGTATCAAAGGAAAATGTCATAAAATTTTATGTGGGATCTTTTTACTTTTTCCAGATTCAACTTTGTATTGAGATTCACCACATACTGGACACTGTTGCAAATCGACAAATTCTTTCCAATATAATAAGCAATTGTATTTGCAACCATGAATAGAGTCATAACCTAGTCCTAAATCATGTAATTTTTTTTTTAGCTTCATAAAATGAACTAGATATAGATGTTCCAACAGGAAATGCTTCTTTTAACAATTCAAGTAACAAATCAAACAACTTGTTAGTCCAACCGCTAAGAACCTTAATATGCATCAACTTCACCAAGAACAACAATGAAGAGAAATTTGTACAATCAGGGTACAACTGGTTGCGTGCTTCATTTATCAAGTCTTCAAATAAGCTTGAATTGTTATCTCTTTCTTGGGCATTAGTGTGCATCTCATCCTCATTTTCTTCTTCATTTATATCGGCGTTCTGACACTGTAGATCATTTATAATATTCAAAATTTCATTTTCTTTATCTATAACATTCATCTGTGTCATACTTAATCCATCATCATGTGTCGATTTAGATGTATGACTCTCATATTTCCTAGACAAGTCGACTGAGTCTCTATGATATACCCATTGATGAGACGATGGGAAAATTCCATTAATGAATAAATGTCATTCAATTCTATCTATTGGCTCCCAATTAACACTCATACATTTTCTACATGGACATCTTGTTTTTTCCGAGTTCTTAGAAGTTTTGCAACTTCAAGGAATCGATATACTCCTTCTGCATACTCAGTTGATAGCTTGTTCCTAATCTTAATCCACTCTTAATCCATTCTTATTAATATATGCGATAAGTTGAACCTGTATATGATTTAGACAATTAATTATATTATAATACATAGTTCCAATTTCTAACTTTTAATTTCATTTTATTTACTTCTTGTTCGTGTTTTTTTGGGAGGATGGTCTACAGCTGTGGAATTTATAATGGGTTTTCAAGAAGCCCATTGGGCTAATTAGGCTCGTAAGATGGTTTCGAAATGGGTCTACAGTCGGTTGGATAATTATAAATGGGTTTTTTTAAGAGCCCAGTTGGCTAATCAGGCTCAGGCTCACTAGGATAGGTTGAAAGAATTGAAGGATAGATTGAAAGAATTAAACATTTGTCAACAAAAGTTGATATATATTCTTTAATAAATAGCTAAATTTAATTAAGGATGGACTAAATTACCCTCACTTGAATCAATAAATTACCCTCTAAAATAAAGGAATAAAAAACATGACCAAATCTATTTAAATTCTAGAACTTATAAAACTAGAACAATATTTCAAAAAACATGACCAAATCTAGTTTATTTGTGTCCCATTCATAGATGTCTTTTATTGACACTTGTATTTCCTTGTCTTGTTTTTCTTCCAATCCTATTCCGTACGATGTCATGGCTTTTGTCCTCCACTACTACACTTCCACATCTTCCTTTCTTTCTGCAAATTATTTTCCTTTTCTTTTTTTTTTTTTTCCCAACAGATTCCATGTATCACAAAAATTTATATATGTATAATATTCATGAATTTGGAGAGAGTTTTAATTATCTCCTAAAATTTTAAAAATTTTCAATTTGTCTAATATCACACATACCGAAATAATATTCAAATTTTAGAGACTAATAATTTGTTTGGACTCAGAAAAAAATTGGAGAATAGTTTTAAAATACGTTATTTGAAAAAACTAGAAATGATTTTAAATGGGAAAAAATGTTATAAAAATTTGAAGCAGAGTTGACGGCGACTGCATGGTGAGCTGGCGACGATTGGACAGTGAGCTTGCGGCGACTGAGCGGAGAGCTGACGGCATCTGGATGGAATGGATGAGCTGACGATGACTGGACCGGACGACGAACGAGGGAGATAAAAAAAACATTTTGGAGATCAAAAGGAGAAAACAAAAAATAGAGGAAGAAGAGGCTGCAAGGGTTTTAAATGGACTTATCGCTGGTCATCTGGTAAACCGTTGGGATAAATGAAAATATCCCGATGATTTTTCATTTACCATCGGGGCAGTTGTACACTCCCAATGGTCACATGCAAACCATCAGGCTAACACCAAGTTTTGCCGACGATTTTCTGACACAACCGTCAACAAAAATTCATCAAATTTTCACCTAATTTTTAATTTAATACCCATGGGCTGACGGTCCTTCCCGTACCATCGAGCATACTCTACACCTCCCGACGGTCTTCTTACACCACCTTCGACATAACTTCCCTATTTTTCATAAATTTTTATTATAAGAACGATCACCCGACGGTTTCTCTGAAAGAGTTAAACAATATGTAGTGGAAGTATCAAGGATCCATAAGCTTTTTTATTCACTAATTTTAGCAAAAACTAAAACGTGCTCTTCTCAAAAAGTGGGTTTTCAGAACATACCTTTGATAAACTCTCCAAGAAAACGTATGTTCAGCTGCTGTCTTCACTTGATATCGACGTGAACCACCTCAAAGCCTTCCTAACTATGCTATTGGAGCTTTAAGCAGAGTTGTGGGAATCAAGAACAGCTTAAAGATGTGAAGAAACCAGAAAAACTCACAGTAGCACAATTGAAGAAGACAACTTCTTCTTCAGAAAAATTTCTCTCGAAATTTTGTATTATCTCTTCTCCAACAACTCCAATCTTCTTTATATATATTTGATGAACATACAAAGAGATGGAGTGCATGGCTTGCAGCTCATGCTTGGAGAATCAAAGTAGAGAAGATAATGCATTATGTGTGAGCATAAAGATGATGGTAATGGAGAAAACCCATTTTCCATTCTTGTGCAACATGTAAACAAATTTCTATTTTCTTTTTAAAACAAAAAATGATTTTAATTCAGAATTTGATTTTCTTAAATTAATTTAATATCAAATATTAAATTAATTTTTGCACAATAATCATCTTTATATATTTAAATCATATTTAAATATTTATTCTCTTGTTCCGTTTAATTTGAACTTTTCAAATTAATTTTTCAAGCTACCCTAAAGTTTATCCATTTACGAGCTAGTAGGGGGACCTCGTGGACCTACAGATCATGGACTCCAATGATTCGAGATTAATTAGCTAAACTCATTAGTCCGATCTAACCCTCATTCGTTAACTAATGGGACACTCCACTATAGCCCATAGTTGAACTCCCCTCACTATAGATGTATTATGTCAACTTAATAACCATAATAAGTAAGTTGATCCTTCACAAGTTGTTCGTAATCACAGCTAGGTCAAAAATACCATTTTACCTCTGTGACTACATCTTGTTCCTTAAGTTCCTACTGATCCTCTAATGAACAATTTTGAATCATAATCCCTATGAATCAAATCTTTTCTCTATCATGAGAAGGCGGGGCCCCATTGTTCAAGACATGGAATCAGTACTTAAGAGAACAACATATCTGCTAACCCTAAATAGGGTAGGAGTGAATTCCATCTTGCAAGGCTATGTTCCCAGCTATTCATCTGGCCTTATCCTCAAAATGGTAAGCTTATTGAGCAGTGCTTTTGGACTACTCTCACCGTTTGCAGATCAAAGAATAATCCCGAACAAATAGGAGTTCATAGCTAGCTCAAGATTAAGATCGAGTTAACCTAGGTTATATAATAAATGAAATAGTCAGTTTTAATAGTAAACGGTCGTTTTAAAGAAAAGTGACTATTTTCGTGGTCCAGTCTATATGCAAACTCATTGCATAGGATGTCCCTACTCTCCTCAACATGAACGATTTGTGGATCACATCGTTTGTAGCATCTTACAACTTCTTGTAACAACTACAGAGTGAGCCGCCAATAGTGTTACCAGGATGAGATACCCAATTTCATCCATATACTTATTAGACCATTTAGGCTATATACTGCCAACTTGATCCTGTTTATGTCACTACATAAAGTTACAACATTCAGACTATAGGCAAGGATGTGTTTATTGGATTTTCATAATAAGAAGCAAAATCGACAAGTCATTGTTATTGATTAAATAGAATGTTTAACACGAACTGCGAGTTCTAGGACATTCCTAATATTCTCCGCATATCGTCGGGCTAACTCCATAAAGCTTGACGGTCACTCAAATACCATCGAAGAAATACAATGTTATCCTGATGGTTACTTCCATACCGTCCAATAAATTATTGCATTTATATTTCTTATTTTTTAAAAATCAAACTACTTCCGACGGTTGCTCGACCATTGTTGAAAAATTTTAATTTTACACCGACAGTGTTGCTTCGACCGCCGAGATAAGAGAAAGATAGCCCGACCATCATGATATCGTCGAGATAGTTGAATACGCCCGACAGTTGGTTATTAGACCATTGGGATAGATGCGTTATCCTGATGGTAGTAAAGAAACCGTCGGAATAGTTTTTTTTTATCTCAACGTCGTTGTTGCACCGTCGGGGGAAGTTACATACATCGACGCTTTTTTCTGCGTCGGGATAAATTTCTTCGGAAATAATGAAAATTCTCTGTAGTGAATATATATTATAAAAAATGACAACCTTATCAAAATTGTAATCCTATTTTATTTATTTTTCTCTCTCTCCTTTTAGACTTCGTGTGGCTCTTAAAAATTAAAATAACCCTTTCTCATTAAAGTTTTCTAGGCATGATGAAGGTTTCTATGAACCATTTTTCCTTTTTATATATTATACAGAGTCATGTGACAAGAATTTTCACATTATAAATATAACAATAATATAGTTTTTTTTAAAAAAAAAAAAAAAAAATCTTCCACATACCTTACCCTTTTAGTCTATTGTTTTTAAACACACTTGAAAAGTTCTAATCAATCCAAACTACACAGAGAAATTCAAGTGTATATATTTATTAAATAAAATTTTGCCAACCTAGAGGCATGAAACTATATATTAGAATTAAAAGAAGTCTTATGACTTAAACATATTTTCCTATATAGAAAGATATAGAATATAATTTCAAGACAATTTTTAACACTTTTTTTAAGCAACAACTTTCTCATAATTAATTATCACCTACCTATATGGTATTAATTTGTTTTTCTATTCCACAAAAATATGCTTAGCCCACCAAAAAAATGTTTATATATTTGTTTATAAATCACTATAAAAATAATTATTGGGTTTTGAATTATCCTCTCATTTGTTAAATATTTAAAATGTAAAATCAAGATGTTTAATATACAAAACAAATACCACCAAAAGATAAAGTCAAGGATAAAGGTTTATGGAAAGATGGGCTGGCTACCACTCCATATATCATATATTATTATTAGCAACTTTCTAAATGTCATCTACACTAAATTAATATTACAATATTACTTTGTTCACATCTTAAATTGAACTGTTATTTTTCCTTTTAATCAATTTTAAAAGCATTCCATTATTTCTCTTTCTATCTTAATTCTTTTGATGGTGATTTTCCACAAATATCATTGATCGGTCACTTTATGGGTAAATTCTAGTCATTTAAAGCATATCCCTTTGAATTTTCTATCCTCTATTTATTGGATAGGAAAAAGAAAATTAAATTGATTAATTAATATTAGGACAATGATTGTCCTAAATATATGAATATAGTTCAAACCAACATAAAATATATATCATTGATCAAGAGATTAAATATTCAAATCTTCCCTCTCGCATATTATTGAACTAAATTAAAACAATGTATAACATTGTCTGCTTCAAGTCTAAACTCTTCAAAAAATAATGTAGTAGTAATATTTTTAATTGATTGGTTTTAACATGTTTGAATATAGTTCAACCAACATAAACATATACCATTGTAGTTGGATGGATGTGTGAAACAATTGTCTAGTTCATCAAACTCGAGATTAATCATTTTAACATGTTTGTGGTTGTTTGTAACACAAAATTAATAGTTTATAATTGTTATACGGGAAATTATTTCAAATAATAAAACCGCTGAAAATATTTACAAAATATAGTAAATTTCAGAACTATCACGTTGATAGACACTGATAGAAGTCTATCAGTGTTTAACAATGTCACTGATAGACACTGATAGAGTATCTATGAGCGTCTATTATTGATACTTCTAAAATTTTGTTATGTTTTGTAAATATTTTGATTCATTTTTCTATACTTAAAAACAACTCTTATTATAATTGTGCAGTTAAATAGTGGTGTTTGAAGTTGAGTATTTTAGTCTAAGTTCAACAAGCCTGTTTTTTTTAGGTCTAAAAGTATGTGATTTAAAATCACTGTTATTTTCTACCTTATTTGCATTATTATTATACAAGTAGTTAGTGGTATGTTTATAAATATCATATTTTGCAAAATATAAATAAATATATTTTCATTCTGCACCAATTTTAAAAAATGTGTTAAATTAAGGTTTATCTTCAATCTATTTGGTGATTTTGGAGATGTACGTACCAATATTATTATTGAAAATGTACAAAATACGTGAGAAAGTTTAGAGTTTAGGATCAAGAATGTAGATAAAAAATTTGGTCACTATATCTTCAAAAGTGTTTAATAGATCTCTAAACTTTCAATTTTGTATCAAATAAATCATGAAAATTTCATTTTTTTAAAAATTAATTGATCTATTAAAATAAATTAATTTCATATCTAATGAAATTCTAAACTTTCTGTTTTTATCTAGTACATCTATAAATTATTATTAAAGAAAAAGTTTAATAACTAAATTTGTAAGATTAAAAATTTAGAGATTAAATACACGAGAAATTAAATTTGTTATCCAACAAACATATCTATATATTATTTGGATTGACGTCATCATTTAGAGAAAATGGACAAAAAAGAATTGTTTTGTTGAAGCCGGCATCTTTGGATACATCTCACGTCCATTTCAATATGGAAATAAATTAGCTACAATTACAAATTAAGAAAATACTTAATGCCACGAGCTTTTACACATATCAATGTCTTTGTATGACCAAAAAATATTCCATTCATAAAAAGTGGATTTCAATCATTCTATTCAAATAGTTTTTACAAAAATACCAATCAAAATATCAATAAAATATTGATATGGATGAATATTTCTAAAAAATTTATTATATAAAATTGTAAACACGTAGAAATATAGATAGAAATGTTAACAAATCGATAGAATTTTATATATTAATCTTTGAAACTCGAAATTTATGAAAAGATATATAAGGATGGAAGAATTTAAATTCGGAATGAGTACTTTAAATTAACAAGTCTTTGTAGTTAAATTATTAATAGAAGAATGAAGACTTCATTTCTTAGGTTAAAGTTACTCATTTGGATCGTCAAAACATGTGTTTAGAAACAATTTTATTTTTATTTATTGAAAAAATATATTAGGTTTCAAACAAATTTATTAACCCTAGAGTACTATATTAACATTTGACAATGAATTAGTTAACCAATAACTCCTACTTTATTTTGAATCTTGCTCTCCCTATCACATTCAAAAGAAACCCAACAAAGTAAGAAAATTTTCTGATTCTAGCTTGTATTACTTGGGGCATTTTAGGAATTTTCACCGAATATAACAACTAAATAAATATATATATATATAATATTTAAAAAAAGAAAAACTAATAATTAAACTACGGGACAGATATAAATTACTAAAATTTTGAGGACCACAAAAAATCAATGGGATTTTAGCAAAAACCATAGGACAAAAATCGATAATTGCATATATGAGCGTAGCTCAAGCTTATCTTATCGACCTCAAGGTCAGAGGTTCGATTCCCTCACCTCATACTTTAATTATAATATTTGCCAAAAAAAAAAGAAATTGGTAATTTTGCCTAATTTAAATTTATATTCTCTTGCTTTACTATTTATATGTTCACAAAGACGTAATTACTCTTACCAAAACCGAAGTTATTTCATTTATTATAAATAGTAGTTCTCGTCTTTCTAGTTTCAAGGCACAAATATTTGCTTTCAGAAATTAGCTACAACAATTATTCTAACAATAATGTTAAAATCTACCGCTCTCAATTAACATATTTAAACATAACTCAGCAGCAATTGACGTATAATCACATATTTTCATTTGTCGTACTAAAAAAAAGAAAAGAAAGCGACCATTAATATGATATGTATAAGAAACTCGAGTTTGTCACGATCATATGACCTCATTGTTTGTGCCGGCCAAATAGTATAATCTAAATGGATATCTATTGAACTTGTGTTTTGCTTTAAATAAACCAACAATAGATGAATTTTCAACCTAAAATTGAAATCCTACTTAAATTTCTTCGAGTAGATGTAGTGGGAACAACCATTTTTTTTTTAAAGATATAGGAGCATCATGCGTTTAAATTAACTATAATGTCACTTTTATAAAGATCTTCACTTTTTTTTATTTCTTCTAAAGATTAACTTATTGAATTCTTTGGTGTATTAAAAAAATATTATTGAATTCGTTTTTTCTTTAATGATGATGCTATTCACTACTTTAATTTCAATGGTGGCGATGCAAAAGCTTAAATTACACAGTTTTTTCAAATCTCCATCTTTAACCTTTGAATTGATCCATTTAATATATATATATATATCTTACCCAAAAGAAAAAAAAATTCTAAAAAAAAAAAAATCCTTTAGTACTTGGTTTTTAAAATTAGGCTGAATTTTAAAAATATTTTAAGAACAAAAATGTAAGAGAAAAAAGAAATCTAAGATGGATGTTGCATAAATGTTATATGTGAATTAAGACTTAGGAGATAAATACTTCTCTTAGCATTATGTAATAAGTATTGTATATCTAATATAATTTCTAGGTTAAAAAAGTAAGGATAAATTACAAAAATCACGTCTAAACTATGGTGGTAGTTGCAATTATATTCTAAAACTTTTAGTTGTACAAATTGGATCCGTAAACTTCTACAAGTACGATTAAAATTGGACCCTTAAACTTACAATAGTTGTAGAAATTAGATTCATAAATGATATTGAACCCTTAAACATATACAAATGTTATATTTTATACAATTATGCAAGTTTGAAGGTCTAATTTGATCAAATTTTAAGACTTACATAATTTGAGGGCTAAATTCTTAAAATTGAAAGTTTAATGATATAATTACAAATATTTAGAAGTGATTTTTGTAATTTATAAAAAAAAAAAAAAAAAGAAAAACAATAATCCAAAAATGGGTATAGAACATTGAAAATTTAGATGGGACTTCTTCAAAGTCAACTTAAACCGATGACTTTAAAGATAAGTTATGTATGTTGATCGTTATATTGGTTAATGTTGAATATGTATTTCTTTATTTATTTGCAAATATATAAAAATAAATAATTATTAAGAAGGTTCTTTTTCTCTTACCAAACGAATATTATAAAATAAACTTAGTTTAATACTAATTAATATATGCTTCTTTATTTCCATATAAAGGTTTCGATCTTCGATGTTCACAATTTATTGTACTAAAAAAATACTGAGAAAACAACAATGTAATTAAATTGTCTCAAACACCATTATTATCCATTCTAACTTCAAACAATAATATTTTTAATAGTTTTATAACTTAAAATTTGGAAATTCAAATATTTAAACTTTTAATTACTAATATATATCTTAATTAGTGGGGTTAGACTTAAATTAGGAAAAAGAAATAATGTTATTAAAAATAATAATAATTTAAGCCTAATTAGACGTATTGGATTCTTATAAAAATGTTAATAGAAATATTGATAATCAAACAATCCAACATTTTAAAATAAGTTTAATAAAATTTGATATTATTAAAAGTAAGTCCACTACTAATCCTTAAACGCAATGAAAATATTAATTCATTCAATTCTCATGTCGATATTGAAGCTTAAACATTAAAAATCATCGACAAAGATTTAAAAACTCGAGTAGGATGTGTATTATTCACTACATGTTTGGAAGGAAGCAAATTGCAATCTTCCATACAAAAAAAAAGGTACATGAAATCACACAATATGGAAAGGAAAAAGAACTTAAGAAAGAGAAATCTCAACTTAGGTTTAGAACTTTGCAAAGGAATAAAATTCCTCCAAACTCATCATTACCCTTTCGAAATGACCTATATATAGAGAGAGAAAGAGAGAGAGATTTAACAAATAACACAACCATTTGGATCTTCTTCAATGCTAATGCATCTAGGAGGGTAGAAAATTGATGGATTATAGTGGAGATTATTATATGCTTCGCAAGCTTTGATGAACTCAGCAAGTTTTTGTTCTTCTTTCTTCTTTTCCTCAGCTGCCTTTTTTGGATCGTCCTTCTTTGGTGGTTCTTTCTTTGCTGGCTCTGGTTTCTTCTCTTCTTTCTCTGGCCCAACTGAAACTATCACTGTATGACAAATTTTCCTTAGTTTGCTCACAATCACCACTGGATCTACATCCCCTGTTACTGTCAGCTTCTTCTCTTTCATGTCCATTGAGATTGAGTTCACTCCTGGAATGATTTTCCCAAAAGTACTTTTTTTAGCCAAATAGATCACACTGAGAGAAAGTGCTCAGAAATCAACCAAAAACGTAAAGCAATAGAAAATCTAAACAAAAATTTACGTGGTTCATTGAGATAATAGATTCAAGGCATTTCAATACAAAAGATGACTGATTTTGAGACATGGGTTTGTTTTTGTTTTTCTCGTAGAATAATGGGTTCTTTCCATTTTCCATGTAAAAGGGGGGAAAAAAACTTCAATCATGATATGTTTAATTTTCTTTTGGTTTCTCAGAAGGTAAACAGATCACACATAGAGAAAGATGGCTGATTTTGAGATATGGGTTTGATTTTGTTTGTCTTGTAAAGTGATGGGTTCTTTTTATTTTCCATGAAAAAGGAAAAATATAAAAGAAAACTTGAATTGGTTTGAAGAAAAAAACTTGTCTTTATTTCCTTCTTTTCTTTGGTTTCTCAAAAGCCGAACAGGAGACAAATAGAAAGATGAATCATTTTGGTACATGGGTTTTATTTTGTTTTGCTTGTAAAATAATGGGTTCTTTCTATTTTTCATGAAAAAAAGGAAAAAGAACAAATTTCTATTGATTTGGACAAAAACAGAGCATTTCTCCAGAACAGAACAAATTTATATTGTTTTTCAAGGAACAAATGATGGGTTCATTCAATGAATCAGAACATGAAATTTTGATCTGGACAAAAGTTTTCAATGATATATTTTCATTTCCTCAGTCTCCTCAGAAACCAAACAAAAGAGAAAGAATAGAAAATCAAAAGAAAATTAAAATTGAATACCTGATAGGCTAGACACAACACTCATAGCTTTTTGCTTAGTTTTCTCTTCAGAAACATCCAATTTCATAACCACTTTCTGCACAAAAATCAAACAAAAAACAAGTATCAGAAAAACAGAACCCAGAAAGGGGAAAAAATCAATCAAATCCATGGAAGAGAAAGAAATCGACATGTCGTACGTACCCTCATTGCTGGAAAGATTTAAACACAGAATCAAAGAGAGTTTCAGAGAATTTAGAGATTGGAAAAAAAGTGATGAAATGTTTGGACTTGAAAAGACTTAGAATGAACCAAATTTATAGTGAAGAAAAGATATGGAGAAAGAGAAAGGAGAGAGGGAGGAGACGACCAGTCATGACGAAAGGTCTCAAATGAAGAGTCAAGGAAATGAGCGAAGCAAAGAAAAAGAGAGAGAGATCAAAAAGAGGAACTTTCTTGGAAAATTCATTTATTTTCTTTTAGTGAAAATAAACAAATAAACAAAGATTAAATCAAATGCGTGTGTTTTTTTTCACCTCTTGCAGCCTACAATGGCGGCAAAGGTGGAGGAAGAAGTCTTGAAAATGTCGAGTCAACCGGTAATTGGGAACCAAGTCAATGGCTAAATGGGGTCTTTTTCTTTGGGGGGAGGGGGGTTTTGATTGAAACACCAGTGAAAACTTGTTTTTATTTTATTAATTGAAGAGACTTGAATAGCTTGCATTGTACCTCTCTTTGGTGGTTATTTACCAACCTAGCCATACCCAAGTTAAGGGTTTGTTTAGATTAGCTCCTCTAGATGTTGTTAGGCTTCAAAGTTGCCCATAAAAAATGGTTGATCAAAGCTCTAGAAGGCTTGTGATGCATTAAAAATAGATTTGAAGGTTTCCTATCCCCTTTGAAGATTGAATCGAATTCTTTGGAGATCATCAAAATATTCTTAACAATGATTGTATATTTATCTGAGATGTCGAATGTTGCTTAGAATATCCTTTTCCTCGTCCTTCAGGTGAATGTTTTGAAGTTTTCTTTTTGTAATAGAGCCTACAACCGAATTACTCATGCTCTTGTATTGGCAGAGGCTTGGCTTCCCTGTGATTTCTTTTGTATTTCCTCTTCCCTTGGTGCTCTATATTTCATATGAGAACCTTCTTTGTATTTAAATTATTATTGATTTAATATATTTCTTTTTCAAATAAATAAATGAAAACACTGTCATTTGAAGTTATTGAATAAGACATCAATTGAATCCATATGTTGTCTCTATTTGACAACCGCGTGGGCAAGAATTTTAGCGATATATCTTTATAGTCCTCTCAAGTTGAATAGTGTTGAATTACACTTAGCTTCCATCGCAACTCACATAAATTTAATGCTGCCAATGGAATTCTCATTTAATCTCTATCAGACCAAAGAGCTAAGTTTGTATGCCTATGCCCCTTGAGAAAGGATGGACAGCATAAATTTTGCGTTTAACTCTGTTTAGTTGTAGTGGATGCACGCCCAAAACCTAGCTAGATCTTAAAAAAAAAAAAAGAGAGAGAGAGAGAGAGAGAGATTAGACTAGATATTCCAGGCAAGGTCAGAGATCCAAGAAGGAACTTGGAGGAACCAAGTTCAACATAACTATACCAAAATGATAAAGTTGATACGTTGTATAATGAGGCGACAATTCCTATGAAACTGGATTGAGAACTTTATAAAAATGGGGATTTGGGATAACAATGGGATGGAAATGTCATTCCCCGGCCCTTTTTATTGAACATCTCATATCCATGGTACTAAATCCTTTTTTCCATAAAATAAAGGCCAATGCACACATCTCCACCAAATAACACATGGTCTAAGAGTCAATCCTTTCTTTTTTTTTTTTTTTTTTTTTTTTTTTTTTTTAATGGAAAGAGAAAGAGAAATTTCTTTCAAAAATGCAAACAAAAATGAGGAATAAAAATTCAAAGCAACATTTTCCAAGGTCGGACAATACTGTTGTGAAATTTTCAGTTGTCCTAGTTTGTAGCTAATGTCTAGTCTTTTGGAGTTTGTGCAATCACTTTCCTAGTTATTACGCATCAGTTCTAGTTTCTAGCTAGTTTTTGGCTTTCATCCGCTATATGTACGGGTGTAAATAGACTTCTTTGCTTAATAAAAGTTCAAGTCAATTTTCACTTTCTTTTATCTCTTTACTTTGCTATTTTTGTAATAGTGATATCAGAGTCAGATTCATTTAAAAAGTAAACGGCAATTAACGACAGTTTCAACTTAGTAACAATGACCTCTAAAAACTTTATACAACCAGCGATTCCTCGTTTCGATGGTCATTACGATCATTGGAGAATGCTAATGGAAAATTTCCTGAGATCAAAAGAATATTGACAAATTGTCTATGATGGAATACCAGAATTAACAACAATAATAAACAATGCACAAAAGACCGAAATCGAATGAATGACATTGAAGGATCTGAAGGTCATAAATTTCATATTTCAGGCTTTTGATTGTTCAATCCTGAAACTTCAATAGGAAATCCATCAACATCTACAGGAGGTAGAGGCGGAGGCAAAGAGAAGAGAAGCAACACCCAATGAAACCATCACCACTAGTAGCAACAAGACAATAAATTTCAAGGAAGAGGAAGAGGACACAGATGAGGAGGCCATAACTCAACAACTCATCAACAAAAGTCAGCAGACAAGTCAAATATTGAATGTTATAGGTGCCATAGGTATGGTCATTATCAGTCAAAATATCAAACTAATTTAAATAAGTAAAATCAGAGTGAATCAACCAAACAAGAGGAAAAAGTTTCTCTTTTGATGGTGTGTCATGTGAATAAAGAAACAAAACCAAATTTGTAGTACTTAGACAATGGCTACAGCAACCATATAGTTTTGCATCCAAGTAGGCATTTTTTTGACTCGTCGAGCTCTTTCCACTGTACTGACAGCTAGAATTTCTTAACTGGCAATTACTTCTCATTTGTTTCAACATGTTGCTTTGTTCCTTCATCTCCATCTTCAAAATCAACTGGGGTTTGTGTTGGGGTTGATGCCCTAAACTTTCGTGTCCTGTAGTTTGTAAATAGTTTGTACGAACGCTTGTGTTGTATAATATATGATATTTTACTTCACATCTTGTATTTTGCTTAGTTGCATGTTTTATTTGTTTTACCACAAACCAATAAACTTAAAATCTCTAGTTATCTGTATATAACGCAAGCATGTATGTGGTGACAAGTAAGTGGATCATGTCTTGAGTGATAACCAAAATGGTCTGTAGTATATGGATATAGAAGGGAAACCTTATCCTGGTAACGCTGCGAATGCGGGCCGCTTTGTGGAATGGTCACAAGTGTTGTGACTTGTCACAGATGGTCCGATCCTGATCATTCGTGTTGGGGACATGCGAGCGGGGGCGTCCTATACAAAGAGTTTGTATAAAACCTGACCACAAAGTGTTAACGTCTCGTTATATAACACTGTTCATGACAAAGACTTTACTTCACTAGGATGACCATAGGTAACATGACCTCAATCTTGAGTGAGTTGAGAACTCCTGTTATTGAGGGCGGTCCTTTGATTTATATGAGTGCGAGTGGCCAGGTCGCCGATTCAAACCTACCATTTTGGGGATTCGTCTGATTTGGGAGCTGGGAACTCAGCTACACAAGATGCTTATACACATCTAGATGTGTACCAGGTCGCCGATTCAAACCTACCATTTTGGGGATTCGTCTGATTTGGGAGCTGGGAACTCAGCTACACAAGATGGAATTCACTCCTTCCCCGAAGTAGGGGTAAGTAGATAGATAGCTCCCTTAAGGGCTGATTTCGGGACTTGAACGATGTGGCGCCACACACCTTCTCTTGACCCGAGAGGTGTTCATATATAGTAAGATGTAACTACAGGGGCAAAACGATAATTTGACCCAACTGTACTTACGAGTATCTTTGATGGGTCATCGTACTCATGATTGGTTATATCCGATGGACACAGAAATATATCTGTGGTAAGAAGAATTCAGCTGTTAGTCTTTAGTGGAATGCCTGACAGTTAACGAATGGTGGATCTCGTGGTTAAAGAGTTTAGTCAGCTATTCACGGACCCTTGAAGCTTCGAGCCACATATCCATTAGGTCCCTTGGGTAGCTTGGATAAAGTCAAAAATCAGTGTTTAGGTTAATTTGAAATGTTCAAATTGACTAGAGGCTGTCTCTTATACACATCTAGATGTGTATAAGAGACAGATATGATATTTACTTCACATCTTGTTTTTTGCTCAATTGCATGTTTTATTTGTTTTACCACAAACCAATAAACTTAAAATCTCTAGTTATCTGTATATAACGCAAGCATGTATGTGGTGACAAGTAAGTGGATCATGTCTTGAGTGATAACCAAAATGGTCTGTAGTATATGGATATAGAAGGGAAACCTTATTCCTGTCTCTTATACACATCTAGATGTGTATAAGAGACAGCGCTTGTGTTGTATAATATATGATATTTTACTTCACATCTTGTATTTTGCTTAGTTGCATGTTTTATTTGTTTTACCACAAACCAATAAACTTAAAATCTCTAGTTATCTGTATATAACGCAAGCATGTATGTGGTGACAAGTAAGTGGATCATGTCTTGAGTGATAACCAAAATGGTCTGTAGTATATGGATATAGAAGGGAAACCTTATCCTGGTAACGCTGCGAATGCGGGCCGCTTTGTGGAATGGTCACAAGTGTTGTGACTTGTCACAGATGGTCCGATCCTGATCATTCGTGTTGGGGACATGCGAGCGGGGGCGTCCTATACAAAGAGTTTGTATAAAACCTGACCACAAAGTGTTAACGTCTCGTTATATAACACTGTTCATGACAAAGACTTTACTTCACTAGGATGACCATAGGTAACATGACCTCAATCTTGAGCTGTCTCTTATACACATCTAGATGTGTATAAGAGACAGACGTTCGTGTGTTTGCAGTTATTCGTGCTGTTGTAGTCGACGCATCTGCTCGGCGTTGGTTGTTTAGGTAGAGGTCTTCCGCTGCGCTGAGTTCCATAGTTTGAAGAGCGTCTTCAATTAGTACGAGAATTCTCTCCCTTGTTATTTCTTGTTCAAAGCATGTCGTTAATTATTGTTTATTTGCATAATTGTGCATTTGAATGTATATGGTGTATTTCGGTCACAGTGAAATTGGAGCGATCCGTACTCATTGAACTCTTCGTTAAGATATCCCTGTCTCTTATACACATCTAGATGTGTATAAGAGACAGGTTGTAGTCGACGCATCTGCTCGGCGTTGGTTGTTTAGGTAGAGGTCTTCCGCTGCGCTGAGTTCCATAGTTTGAAGAGCGTCTTCAATTAGTACGAGAATTCTCTCCCTTGTTATTTCTTGTTCAAAGCATGTCGTTAATTATTGTTTATTTGCATAATTGTGCATTTGAATGTATATGGTGTATTTCGGTCACAGTGAAATTGGAGCGATCCGTACATGCTCATGGAACTCTTCGTTAAGAGATCCTTTAGTTTGCTGTTCAAACTTGCATTCATCATGACTCCAGAATTCTACCTCATTGAAAACATATCGCGATTGATGACAATTTTCTGGTGATTAGATTGTACAATTTGTACGCCTTTGATTGCTCACAAACACCAAGAAAAATGGATTAAAATGGATTTTTCTCCTGTGTCGTCAACTTTACTCTTTAGATCTAGAACATGTACATATACTATGCAGCAAAAAATTCTGAAATGATAACACTTGATGTTTGTCCACTCCAAGCTTCTTTTGGGTATGATCGTGAACAACAAATGTGGGAATTCTATTCAGCACATGGATGCTCCAACTGACAACTTCAGGCCAACAATTTTTCTAAACTTCGCTGCTCTTTAACATAGACCGCACCATGTTCATGATTGTGCGATTTTCCTCTCTGAAATGCCATTTTGCTGTGGCGTAGATGTTGCTATCAGTTGCTTTTTAATACCATGCTCCTCACAAAAAAATTCAAATTCTTGTGAGTTGTATTTACCACCGTGATCACTGCGAAGAATCTTTATTGGAATTTCTGCTTCCTTTTCAACATTTTCTTTAAAGCTTTTAAAAGCTAAAATGTTTCAAATTTTTTCTACAAAAAATAAACCCAAGTTTTCTGACCATAATCATCAATTAATGTTACAAAGTAACGTTTACCATCATTTGATGTTGGATTTATGGGACCACAAAGATCGGAGTAAATAAGCTCCAAAACCTGCTTTGCTCTCCATGATTTTCCTTTCGAAAACTATCTCTGTGTTGTTTTCCAACTACACAATCTTCACAAATCTCAAAATGGCTTTTAATTTGTAAGGTTTTGAGCCTACCAAAATTATATGTCCATAACGAAAATTCCATAACCAAACCTCATCCTTCACTTTCACTGAAAAACATGAATGAATAAGGGTTTGGAGATAAAAGTGAAAACATTCGGTCCGATGTCATGTTCACCTGAGCAATCAACACTAATTTCTCATCTTGGACTTTGCATACTTTGTTTTTAATGAAGATCTCATACCCTTCTCTTACAACTGACCCACATTCAGTAAATTGATCTTCAAATATGGAATAAAAAGAACATTGGAAATAGTGTGGATAATGTATCCTTTGGTTTGGAGAGTGATTTTTCCCTTTCCAAAAGTAGATATCGTGGAGGTATTATCGAACTTGATAGTGTTGCGAAAGGTATTATCCAGTTTTGAAAAAACTCCCTTATCTCCACAAATGTGGCTGTTGCAGCCAATGTTTAAGTACCGCCAATTTGGGTTGTGTTTCTTCATTCACATGAACATCATCAAAAGAGAATCCTTTTCCTCTTGTTTTACAAAATTGAATAAGGTAACGGGTTGAAACAAATGATGAAGCAATTGTCACTATAGAAATTCCAGCCGTCAGTGCGGTGGAAAGAGCTCAACAAGTCAGAAAAAGGCCTGTTTGGATGCAAGACTACATGGAAACTGGAATTGACCAATCTGATGACCCAGTTGTTCATTTTCCTTTGTTTTTAGATTGTGATCCAGTACCCTTTGAACAAACTGTCGAAAAACCAAAATGGCAAGAGGCGATGAATGATGAGATAACAGTCAGGAACAAAACCTAGGAGTTAATTGAACTTCCAAAGGGGAAAAGGCTATTGGTGTGAAGTGGGCCTACAAGACTAAATTAAATGAAAAAGGTGATGTTGACAAATATAAAGCGCGCTTTGGTCGCTAAAGGCTACAAGTGGTGTTGATTACAAGGAAGTGCCCGCTCCGGTAGCTCGGCATTACAAGGATGTATTCTTGCACGACAATCTTCAAAAAAAGGTATTCATCAAACAACCTCTTGGTTTTGTGAAGATTGCACGTGAAAACAAAGTTTATAAACTGAAAAATGCACTCTAAAGGCTAAAAGAAGCTCCTCGTGCTTAGTATAGCCATATTGAAGCCTATTTCCTATGTGATGGATTTAAAAAATGTCTATATGAGCATACTCTTTTTGTTAAGCTTGGAGAAGATGGAAAGATACTTATTGTATGCCTTTATGTTGATGATTTGATTTATAATGAAAATGATGTTATCATGTTTGAGAAATTTAAACAGTCTATGATGCTTGAGTTTGATATGTCTAATCTTCGAAAGATGCACTATTTTCTCGGAATTGAAGTGGTGCAATCTGCAGTTGGAATTTTTATTTCACGAAAAAATATGTGTAGGATGTTTTGATCAGGTTTCAAATGAATGAGTGCAATTCAGTTAGTACACCAACTGAATTGGATTAAAGTTGCATAAGGACTAGGAAGGAAAAAAGGTGGGCAACACTCTTTATAAACAAATTGTTGGTAAGTTGATGTATTTAACAACAACAAGGGCCGACATTATGCGTTTTGTGAGTTTGATCAGTAGATACATGGAGAATCCAACAGAGATGCATCTCCTCGCTGCCAAAAGAATTTTTCGGTACTTGCAAGGAACAAAAGAATATGGATTGTTTTACAAGAATCTGATGAAGTCAGATTTTGTTGGTTTCACTAACAGTGATTATGCAGATGATATAGATGACAGAAAAAGCACTTCAAGTTAAATATTTATGTTTGGTTCAGATGTTGTTTCATAGTCATCTACTTTGTCAACTACTGAAGTTGAATTCATAGCAGCAACTTCATGTGCGTGTCAAGCGATTTGGCTAAAGAAAATTCTTGAAGAATTGCAGAGCAAACAGGAAGGAGTTATTGCAATTTATTGTGACAACTCAACCATTAAACTATAAAAAAAAATCATGTTCTACACGGAAGAAGCAAGCACATAGATGTGAAGTTTCATTTCCTGAGGATCTCACAAAGGATGGAATAATAGATTTTTCATTTTTATCCTCGAATTTTTAAATTTGTTCCAAAAAATACATTCGAAGAGCTTTTTTTTTTTTTTTTTTTTTTTTTTTTTTTAATAAGATAATATAGAATTAATGTATAAAAATTGAAAGGGCATGCATAACATCCTTTACAATAGAATTCACATAAATTGACGTGTTAGCTCTAAGTGTAAAAAGTTGATTATTGTAAAAAATTGATGAAATAAATTTTAACAATGATTTTTTAAGTAAATTGTAATTAATAGCATATACGCCTTTTAATTTTCGCTCATAAGCTATAAAGTCAATTTTCATTATTTATTTTAACCTAAAAAATCGTTTAAGGAACAACTTCTAAGTCAAAGAATGTTAAAGTTTAAGGGTAAAAAATAATAATTTCTCAAAATCAAAAGACATAATTATTAAGATTTACCAAATGTTTTATGTATAAATTAATTTTCATGAATAGCTCTAAAAAAAAAAAATCTTTCATGAATAACGAGGCTCTCTTTCACCAAGGAGATGTGTAAACAAGAAATACTAGTTTGACATCATTATGAAATTTCATAATAAAAATTTTGAAAAAAAAAACTTTTTTTTCTCCAACTAAATTTAAGATTTATTGAAAGTGTATAACCAAAAATTAGACATTTTAAAGTAGATGGACTATAATTGAACAAATACAAAGTATAAAGACTAAAATAATATTTCATTTTTTAGTTTAATAATAGATAAATGAAAGTTAATTAAGAGTATGTTTGAAATACATTTTCAAGTATTTAATTTAAACAATAAGTCATTTTGAAAGAAATTGGACTGTTTGACAACCACTCAAAATAACTTTTCAAGTGTATTTTAATAGGTTTTTATCAAAAGTGTTTAAATAAAAATGATTTTTTTGAAAAGTACTTTGTTCTTAAGTCAATCCAAATGAACCATAAATCTTTGAACTTCTTAATCAAGAGTACATACTTTATGCTATGTTCATGTCGAGGTCAAACGCAACCAAATTGAGCCTACAAATCAAACATGTAGGTTAATTAATTATGCTTAAACAAGAGATAGAATAATGTCTTCCAACTATAACAATATATTAATTAGCATAATCATAATTATGGAAGTGATCAATTGACCCTAGCAACCAAAGAGCAAGACTGATGGGAAGAAATGTAGGCGATAATGCAAAACCTACTCGTTATGTATATATGGATGTAACTATTTTAACTACTAATAAATAAGACATTGATTACTATCTTATCATAAAGATGGATGTTTCGATCTCTCATTTTATATTAGATTATATATATATATATATATATATATGGAAGAATATATGAGTTCCATTAGGAATCAATTTGAGTATAATTTATTGAATAAGACATTAATTACTACTATCTTAAAAATTGATGTTTCGATCTCTTATTTTACAATGGGTCATATAAAGAAGAATATATGAACTAACACCATTTTTTTAAGAGAGTAAATCTAATTTTTTTATGGTAAAGGAACTCATTGGAAGCTATGATGAAAATTAGACCGTTAAAAGATAGCACTTACAAGTTTACTTTCTACAATAGGTAAAACTTAAAAAATGAGTAAATATTTTGCTATCATTAAAATATTATTTTTCTAGTACACATTAAACTATTGAGGTTAAAAAATATATTTTTCATTTTTAATTTTTATGAAAGTGATAGTATTAATCTCTAAATTTTAGTCGACTAGTTTAAAATTTGCAATTTTCAATCTCCATTTGAAAAATATTATCAATATTAAGTATCATTAATGACCTAACATTCCTTGTTAGTAAACGTAATTGGTTTGATTAATCAATTTATCCATCTAAATATAAAAGGATTCCCTTAAATCTTAAAAATAAAAAAGAAAAAAAAAAACTTCTTAAGAACTAAATTGTAATGCAAGAAATAAAATGGTTACATATTAAGTTCAGAAGTCGAAGAGCTTTTTTTTTTTTTTTTTTTTTTTAATTTTTTAATGAAAACAGAGAGAGTGATATATATCATTTTTATTTTAACTTTATTTTTTAATTATATCCCAAACTTATTAATAACTCTTTATAATTAAGTTAGAAGCAACCGCTAAATTGAACATAACTCAATTGGTATATAAGTGCACTAAAAACTATGAGCTATATGGTTAGAATTCCCCAACTCCCATTTGTACTAAAGAAAAAAAATAGAAATGGCCATGAACTAGCCAATAAACAATCATCCAATAAGTAATTTTAAAACAGTTAAAATCACTTTTATCATATTCAAAATAAATGTCTTTGTTGACTCAAAATTAATTTAGGCCGGGTTTGTTAACCTTGTTTTTAGTTTTAGTTTTTTAAAATTCAGTCTATGGACATTACTTCCACTTCCAAATTTCTTCACTTGTTATCTATTTTTCACTGATAGTTTAAAAAACCAAGCCATATTTTGAGAACTAAAAAAAGTAGCTTTCAAAAAATTATTTTTGTTTTTGGAATTTGGCTAAAAATTCAATCATTGTACTCAAGAAAGATGTAAATCATTGTAAGAAATGTGGATGAAATAGACTTAATTTTAAAAAACAAAAACCAAAAACCAAAAATTAAATAGTTACCAAGCGGGACCTTAGTATTTAATTTTACACTTTTAAATGCAATTTTCATATCATCAAATAATTTTGAATGGAAATATGTTTGAGAGTGATTTTAAAAATGATAAAAGTGATTTTTGATGATTTCAAATTCACTTTGTAGTAATTCTCCAAATCTATTTATGTTTTAGCTTTTAGGAACTCTATTATTAATTAATTAATTTTAGTCAATTATGGCTTGTTTGGAACATCGTCATTCTAAGATTTCAATTCATAATGGATTTCAAATGAATTATGTTGTTTGTTACGAGAATAATTTTGAAATGATTTCGGGCTTAGTAGGATTTCATAGGATTTAAAAGTAAATTACTAATTTTATTAATCTTGTCATATTTTAATTTTCAATTAAGACTTCATATTTACAATCCTATATTAGTAAATCATTGACTTTTCCCCCTTTTTCAATAACATCCAAACACAATTTTAAATATATTCATTTCATATCACAAGATTTAAAATAATTTCTTAAATATTCTTGAATCCATGTGGGGTTTTTGTCTTTAAACTAATATATAATTTGACAATTGAGTCCCAAGGTCCTATTTGATAACTGTTTCAATTTTGGAAAATCAAGCATATTTTCTCCTCATTTCTTATAACACTATAAGAATTTTCACTTTTTCCGGTACAAAAAAACGTCGGGCAAAGTACTAAAAACGTCGGGATAGGTTATGCCAACACATTTTTTTGCGTTCATAATCGTCGTCGTATCCATGTCGGGAGAAGTACCTCCCCACGAAATCTATTTTCGTCAGCATAAATATCATTTTTGGCAACACAATTGTTTCAGTCGCCATATGTGTTTTCCCAACAAAATACAATTTGCATCGGCAAAAACATATTTTTAAACAACAAAAATTTTCAATTAATTGATAGATTTCTACCAACATTTATTTGCATCGGCATAAGTTGTTATTTACAAATTACCAAATTTTTATGTCTTGAATACCTAATTATGCACAAACAAAAATTAATCTACAAAAAATCAATTGGAAACAAATATAACAAAAGTAAACTTATATGTTTAAAAATAAGACTAATATTCAATATACAAGCTATAAAATTCTAAAAAAAAAAAAAAAAAAAAAAAAAAAAAAAAAAAAAAAAAAAAAAAAAAAAAAAAAAAAAAAACTATGTATGTAATTAAATTTGAACTTTTCTAGTTTCTTACAAATCCCCTACACAAAAAAAGTTTAATCTTCCCTAAGCTAAAATATCCTAAACCTAAATAAGTGAGATACTAAATTAAACTAAGTAATCATCTCAAAATCATCTCTCACTCTCCAAAAAATGATCTTTAAGAATTTACATGAACGACCTGAAATAGAAAAAACAAATATTATGAAAGATTTCTTAAAATCAACAAAGAAAAATGCACAAAAAGATCTTAACAATCACACAAAGAATTAAACAAAATGTTTAAAATGGTTATGAGGAATGATCCCCCTCTCAAGCTACAAACATGTCATGAATGTTCATAAATAAAATATAGACACCACAAACAACCATTTTACTATCTAAAAAATGATTAAAATGGTTATAATTAAGACATGAACCCCTCTCCCACACTACAAGTATGTCATAAATCCACTTAAACAAATATATAAACACCCTTTAAACCTCTACAACTATCGGATCCTAACAAATAAGCCAAGAAAAAAGTTCCTTTAAAGTGCACAATTAGGTTCAAGATAATCTAAAACACAATTACAACATATACATCCCCCTTCCCAAGCTATGAACGTGTCCTAATTCCACCTAAATGCCACTTAAACCTATAAAGTAGTAACAAATGCATAGAAAGTGTCGAAGTGAATCTCTTTCTCCTAAATCCACCTAAATTTATTTCAAGGCTAAACTCATCATTCGATAGTCCTAAAAGCATATAACTCAACTCTCAGATCCCTACAAATAAGCCAAGAACAAAGTTCCTTTAAAGTGAACAATCAAGCTTCAAGATAATCTAAAACACAATTACAACATATACATCCCCCAATATACAACTTTTGAGACTAAATAAATAATTAAATAGTCCTAAAAATATATAGCCCATCTTTCAAAAGCTATAAATAAGCCAAAAGAAAGTTCCTAAAAAATATCGAACCCCCTCCCCATGTTGTGAACCCCTCCCTCCTAAATCCACCTAAATTTCTTTCAAGTCTAAAATCGTCATTCAAAATGTCCTTGAAGCCTAAACTATGCTACAAACGTATCGTAAACACTACAAACAACTATTTTACTATGCTATGAACATATCGTAAATCCACTTATACAACTTTTGAGACTAAACAAGCAATTCAATAGTCCTAAATTGTTGGAAGCCCTTCTCTCCTAAATCCACATAAATTTCTTTAAGACGAAAACCATCATTCAAAATGTTCTAGAAGCCTAAACTATGCTACAAACGCATCGTAAACACTACAAACAACCATTTTATTATGCTACGAACATGTCGTAAATCTACTTATACAACTTTTGAGACTAAATAAGTAATTCAATAGTCCTAAAAATATATAGTCCATCTCTAGAAAGCTATAAATAAGCTAAAAAAAGTTCCTAAAAAGTCTCAGAATCCCTCTCCACATTGTGAACCCTTCCCTCCTAAATAAGCTAAAAGAATTTTTCTCTTGAAACCTACAAAATAACAAAAGAAAAAAAAAATTCTACAGAACACAAACTTGCCTTAGACACACCTAAAACGTAGAGAATGTTGAAATAAAAATATCTATATTGGCTACCATAGCTGTAGGATAGTCACATAACAATGTAACAAGTTCCTAAATCCACTAAAACACACATAATTAACATAAATTTACATATGTATAATATAATACAACATACATATACATCCTTGGCAGCTTCGCTTACCTACTCATCCTTCTCTGAGAAGTGACTTTCATGAAACAATTTCACTAAGCCGATATCTTCACCATTTTTTGATGTCTATAGTTCAATAAAAAACTTACTAGTAAGGTATAATGAGATAATGAATAAAACAACAATGAATTTGCATCATATTAATTCATTTTGCACTTGTAGAAAGGATTTTGACCTGCAACAATGGTTAAAGTTGAGACGTTTTCTACTCTTCTTATTTGTCTCCTTTTTTTGCTACACAAATTTAAAATTTATTATTACCGAAGTGAAACTTTGACTCTAATAAAAACCTAAAAAGTTTCTAAAAGTCATTTAACTCTCAAAGCCAACTAAAAAAACTTCTAAGGAATGTCTAAAAAGCACTTTCACTCTTAAAATAATCTAAAAATGGCTAAGTTCCACTTTGATTCTCAAACACAAACTAAAAAGTTCTCAAGTATCACTTTTACTTTCTAACTCAAACTCAAAAGTACCTCAAATTTGTCTAAGTGACACTTTGACTCTCAAAAAAACTATAAAAGCTCCTTTAGGTCACTTTGACTCTCAAAACTAACTTAAAACCTCCTAAATAGTATCTAAGAGACGCTTTCACTCTCAAAGCAAACTAAAAAACTCTTAAAAACTCTTAAAAAATAGTCAAATGACACTTTGACTCTTAAACCAACCTAAAAAGTTCTTAAAAAGTTTGAATAACAAACATATTACCCAAATAAACTAGATAATAATTGAAATTCATCTTATAACTCCATCTCCACAAGAATAATTTTTTACATGCTTTTCATATACAACATTTTTTTACAAGCTTTTTGAACTCGCAAATGCTCGTGGAGTCCCTCTAGCCACAATCTATAAACAAATTAAGTTCCAAAATGCACCCTTTTACATTTAGTTAAATAAGTAATTGAGTTTCTCTCTCTAACTTTATAAATCTTACTTTCTGTTTTTTCCATCAACGTAAATCACATAATAATGGAATGTCAAAATTCTAATCACCATCCATGTAGTTCAAATCTTTTCACCCCATTTTTTTTCAACTATTTGTAGAAAGATAACAATTACAAGGTAAGTGTTTAAAATTGATGCTACAAATACAAGTAAGATAGAGAAAAAAAGAGTATATTCAACTACAAGTTACAATTTTTAGTTAAAACTCACTAATGTAATGTTAAAAAGTGTGTTCTTTTTATCATTTCTTTTCTAATACATTCATTTTAATCATTTGAAAAAAGAGGAGAAAAAAGTTGTTGGAAATGAGCTAATGTACCATTTAGAAGTTTCATTTAGATCTTTATTTTAGTCAATGACACTCTAATACCCACCATTTAACTTGTTTTTTTAAAGAAAGATCAATATTAATCAATAGAAAAAAACATTGTGTTAACACAATAGGTAAACTTACAACATACAACTGTCGGAGTTGGAGTAGTGTGCAGCTGTCGGTGTCAGATTAGCGGCCACCGGACCTCCAAGCTTGCAAAGAAAAAAGTGAATGGGGGGAGGTGGAAGAAAAAAAAAACGTGGGGGAAAGGGAGGAGTGGGAGAAAAATGG
>NC_052360.1:23355558-23373287 GCF_009727055.1 Benincasa hispida
ATAGAATAAAAGGAAATATAAAAGAAAGAAAGAGGAAAATAAATAAATATAAAATAAATATAAAAAAATATAGAGAAAAAAGAAATATAAAAGAAAGAAAAATAAAACAAAACAAAGTCTCAAGTGAAGTTTGATCCCAAGACCAAAAGAGTTTAGAAGTGATTTTAGCATGCTTCCTCATCAATTAGCCAAATCTCTATTGATATAATTTAGGAATAACTTGAAATAAAATAGAAATGTAGGAGAAGAAATTACTTATAATTCATCAATTTTGATCCCATTTTTAAGAACATTTTTCAAATTTTAAGAAAAAAATATAAATAGTTACAAAAACGAAAACGTTATCAAACAGGTAAAGTGACTTATAAACCTTTAAAAGTTAATCCAACACTTCTTTTTCCCACGTTTATGTAAAAAAATCAAACACAAAACAACTTAAACCGTATATTTAAATGAGTGGTCTAATTATTTCATTCAATAATTACTACTTTTTCCAATCGTGTTGGATGATTTTCTTTAAATGGATTTGGTTATTTTCTTTACTATAAGTTTGAGCCTTTTTATAAGCTTTGACTTTGTGGGCTAAGTTCAAATAATTTCATTATGGAGTTTGGACATTTTCGTAACATAATTTTAGGTATTTTACCTAGGATGCACGTGATTAAAAATCTTGATAAACATAAATTTTTAAATAAATATATTTTTAATTGAATATCGATGGCAAATAATTGACATAAATTTAAAAATAGTGAAAAAGATAATGACTAGAATTATGTATAAGTTTTATTTGATTAATTTATAATTAATATGAAATGTATTTGATGTAGTTGGAAATGTTTGAAACATAATTTCATAGAGTGAATTATAACAAGGTGTTTGGCCACCAACTTGAAGTTGGTATTTATAGCCCAATACATGTTTAAGACACTAATAACAATTTCCCATTATTATAACTGATAATTAACTACAATATTAGTATTTCAAATCCCCTTTGCTCCAGTGTATACTATATTATTCGGTATTTACTATTTCCGACTCATCCTCAAGTTTTCTCTTTGTTACCATGTTTACTATTTTCCACCCTAATTAAGATAGTCAACACCCCAAATACATTATTATAACTCAGACTAAAATAGTTTGCACCCTAAACAAACTATTATAACCTACAAACCATTATAACTTACAGACTATAACAACCATGACTATAATAATCAAATCGATGCCCCAAATGTCCCCTAAATAATTACACGAACATAATACTTTGATAAATATTAGACATAAAGTTTAAAAGTACTTAGATAAAATGAATTAATTAAAATATTTTCATTTCTAATTTTAAATGGGCTTGAATAAAAATTGATTATCAATAACTTTAATAATGGTATACATTTGATTTTCTTTTATTTAAAACCATGTCGTTTCTTCTAAAAATTGGGAATTTTATAGTTTTTATGACCATATTCTTTTATGTGGAATGATGCAAGAAAAACAAAAAATAGAGAATGTAGTTATGGTTGTTTTACGAAGGAATTTGTATTTGTTAAATGATGTGTGTGTATGATTTTAAATTTGAATTGACTAATTCTTTATTAAAAAAACAAAGAGGATCTTTTTTTTTTTTTTTTAAAAAAAAAGGAAAGTAAAAAAGTTTTTTTAAAAAAGTATGAAATGATAAAATTAAATAGAGAAAAAATTAAAACAAAAAACATGAAAAATACGTACAAAACAATATTGAAGAGATGTGATCTCTGAGGACGAACTAGACATTAAAAAAAAAATTAAGGATAAAATGAGAACTTAAAGATTCTCCTCTCTATGTCTTTTATATATAGTTGATTTATTTTTAGTACAATCATTGTAATAACATGGGCGATCAACCTCCCATTCAAGAAAGAATATAGGTGGTTGAAAAAGAAATTTTGGACTAATCACAAATTGTCATTTACTAAATTAATTAATGATCAAATTCCACATTATTAAATTTGGGACCAATTAGGAGTGGATATGTGTCTCGAATTGAAGTTGAAGACAAAGTTCAATGACGCCACCTGGTTTATGGATTAGATAAGATTAATTTGGCCAAATTTGATATTATTATTTAGGTTAAAATTCAATTAAACCCAGAAATAGGTTGAATTTGACCGAATATCAAATCAGATCCAAATCCAATTAATTGGGCCTAAAGGCCAGGCCCATAGACCAATCAAATCCAATTTGGGCCCAATCCTATGTAAGGCTCATAAACCAATCAAATCCAATTTGGGCCCAATCCTATGTAAGGCTCATAAACCAATCAAATCCAATTTGGGCCCAATCCTATGTAAGGCTCATAAGAAACATCTATAAATAGAGGCTCTACCTCTTCGTTTAGGGGAATTGAAAGTAAAATCTCTCTAAATATCTAAAGTCTAAAAGAACATAACTCTTCCAAGGCTTTGAAGATCAGAAGACACTAAAGCTCTGAAGATCAGAAGACATATCAAAGTTCTGAAGATCATAAGACACTAAAACTCTAAAGATCAGAAGACATATCAAATTTTTGAAGACTGGAGTCCTTTGAAGATACAAGCATTCTGACCACGCTTGAAGAGTGAAGTCCTTTGGAGATACAAGCATTCTGAAGACCGAAGTCCTTTGGAGATACAAGCATTCTTCCAAGATTTCAACTCAAGATCATCACGTGCTTCGTTTCCTCAAATCAAGCGTACACATTCGATTGAGAGAGAATTAGAGGATCAAGTACTAGAGATCGAACCACATCACATCAAATCAACATCAACATCAATACCAACTCAAGTTCAACTCCACGAAACAAGTTTCTTCGAAAGCCTCGTGCAAGCACTAATCATCGAAGAAGATCAACAAGCCCAAAGACCGATCATCGAAGAAGATCAACAAGTTCAAAGACCGATCGTCTAAGAAGATCAACAAGTCCAAATGTCGATCATTCATGAACATCAACAAGCTTAAAGACTATAGTTTATTCTGAAAGCATCAAAATATTATATATTAGAAATTCTACTCACTTTCTACAAAATTAATACAAATACAAAGTTTAAGTTCCACGAAATAAATTTCTCTTGAAATCTCGTGCGAACATATGTCAATTAAAGTTGAATTTAGTCTATTTTAAACGGTATTTAATTAGTTAGTTGGTTCATTTTCAAGAAAATAATTATGAAGGGTTGAGATCTAATTTGAGAAAATTTAAATTTTAGTGTTAACTTAAGTAAATCCTTGGATTAAGAAGACAAAATGGTGACGTTTCTCCAATAATTAGTGTAAAAAACGAAGTTTCTTTCATCTACTTCAATTTAGAATGTTGGACTTGAATATAATCTTTTTACATCAAGGTTTGAAAAAGTAAGGTTAAAAGCTTAGGGAAACTTTCTTTTAAGTCTAAATATTATAGAAAGGACTAGTTGCATAAATGACATTCAAGCCTAAAATAATAGAATATGTAGCACAAGGATAAAATAATTACATATATAGCACAAAAATTGGTAAAAGATTGAAAAGCCCATGTCCAACTTACCATTTCGCACTTCTTCCCAGTTTTCTTAAATTGAAAGTTATCACAGATAGTAGCTATTACTAATAGCCACTGATAGTAGCTACCGCTGAATATCATTTATAGTAGCTATCAGTGAGAGCTTTTTATTTGAAAAATGTGCTATAAGTTGTTATCACTGATAGCAACTATCAGTGATGTTGCTATTGATAAATGCACTATTAGTTGTTATCACTAATAACTATGATCAGTGATTTAAGAAATATTAGGAAAACAAAACCCTCAGGTCGTCCCTTTCCTCCTTTTGCAATCTCTGCTATTTGAGTCTCCCATCTAAACCCTAAATGATAACTTTTGGGCATCTCACTTACGCTTTGGTCCAAGTTCAATTTTATTAATTAAATTCACTATTAAAGTGGTTATTAACTTTGAAAGATTAAGCTATCAATGATAGAAAACTATAAGTAGTTATCACTAATAGATTTTCATCGATGACTATCAACTTTGAAAGATTAACACTCAATAGCTAGCAATGGGTATCACCGGTAAACTTCTATCACGATTATCACTAATAGACATTTATCACTGATATCACTGATATCTACCTAAGTTCAATATCACTAATACATGAATATCACTGATAGCCACCGATAGTTGTTATCAGTTGTTATCACTGGTAGTTTTTATCAGTGGCTATCACTTATAACTTTTATCAGTAGCTATCATTGATACACTTTCATTATTGGAATCAACCTTGAAAGATTAAGCTATACCAGTGATAGAAAAGTATTAATGACTATCACCGACAGATTTTCATTAATGATTATCAACTTTGAAATATTAACATAGTAGTTATCACTAATAATGTTCTATCATGTCTATCATGGATGTTTCTAGTGTTGATCATAAACTTTGAAAGATTAATACACTTAATGCTATCAATGATAGAAAACAATCAATGGCCAAGATGGTTACATATTAAGTTCAGAAATCAAAGAGTTTTTTTTTTTTTTTTTTTTTTTTTTTTTAATGAAAACAAAGAGTGTGATGTATATCATTTTTATTTTAACTTTATATTTTTTAATTATATCCCAAACTTATTAATAACTCTTTAGTTAAATTAGAGGCAACAGCTAAATCGAGCATAACTTAATTGGTATATAAGTGTACTAAAAACTACGAGGTATGTGGTTAGAATTTCCTTACTCCCATTTGTACTAAAGAAAAAAAATAGAAATGGCTATGAACTAGCCAATAAACAATCATCCAATAAGTAATTTTGAAACTGTTAAAAGCATTTTTATTATATTCAAAATTACTTTGAAATGTCTTTATTCACTCAAAATTAATTTAGGCCCCATTTGGTAACCTTGTTTTTAGTTTTTGTTTTTAAAAATTAAGTCTATAGACATTACTTCCACCTTCAAATTTCTTCATTTGTTATCTATTTTTTACTAATAATTTAAAAAACCAAGTCACATTTTGAGAACTAAAAGAAGTAGCTTTTAAAAAGTTATTTTTGTTTTTGGAATTTGGCTAAAAATTCAACCATTGTACTTAAGAAATATGCAAATCATTATAAGAAATGTTAATGAAATATGCTTAATTTTAAAAAAGCAAAAACAAAAAACCAAATTGTCACCAAAACGAGGCCTTAGTATTTAATTTTACACTTTTAAATGCAATTTTTATATCATCAAATAATTTTGAATGGTTAAAAATATGTTTTTGAGTAGTAAAAGTGATTTTTGATGATTTCAAAATCACTTTGCAGTAATTCTCCAAATCTATTTATTTTTTTAGCTTTTAGGAACTCTATTATTATTTAATTAATTTTAATCACTTTTGGCCTGTTTGGAACCTCATCGTTCTAAAGAATTTCAATTCATAATGGATTTCAAATTAATTATGTTGTTTGTTGCTGAAAAAAAGAGAATGATTTTGAAATGATTTCAAACCCTGCTTTTATTATATATATTAAAATGATCGGACATCGTAGGATTTCATAGGATTTAAAAGTACATTACTAATTTTATTAATCTTACCATATTCTAATTTTTAATTAAGACTTCATATTTAAAATCCTATATTAGTAAATCATGGACTTTTTTTCCCTTTTTCAATAACATTCAAACACAAAATTTTAAATGCATTCATTTCAGATCACAAGATTTAAAATAATTTCTTAAATATTCTTGAATCCACATAGGGTTTTTGTCTTTAAACTAAATTTTAATTTGTCAATTGAGTCCCTACGGTCCCATTTGGTATCTATTTTGTTTTTAAAAAAGTAAGCATATTTCCTCTTTATTTCTTACAATGATTTGCATCTTTCTTAAGTAGAATGCTTGAATTTTCAGCCAAATTTCAAAAACAAAAACAAGTTTCTAAATACTACTTTTTTAAGTTTTCAAAATTTGACTTGGTTTTCTAAACAATTGGTAAAAAGTAGATAACAAATGAAAAAAGTCGAAGGTAGAAGTGATGTCTATAGGTTTAATTTTTAAAAACAAAAAACCAAAAACTAAGGCTCTATTTGGTAACCATTTAGTTTTTGGTCTTAGAAAATTAAATTTGTAGACACTACTTCCGCGTCCAAGTTTCTTCTTTTGTTATCTACTTTTTATTAATGGTTTAAAAAACCAAGTCGAAATTGGAAAATTAAGAAAAGTAACTTTTAAAAGCTTATTTCTATTTTTGAAATTTGGCTAAGAATTCAACAATTGTAATTAAGAAAGATACAGATCATTATAAGAATGAGGAGGAAATAGACTTAATTTTTAAAAATAAAAAACAAAAAGTAAAATAGTTATCGAACGGGACTAAATGATTATCGAACGAGACCTATATCTTTCCATTATTCAATTGTGTAACAATTTCTTTAATAACAAATTTGGTCCAATAGGTTTGATTTTTTTTTTTTTCTTCAATACACTAGTTGTTGAGGCACTATGTAGGATCATAATTCAATCAGGAACTTAAATTTCAAACGTTAGGGCCCATTTAATGGTGTCCCATTTCCTGATTCGTGTTCTCTTTCCCTATTTCTTGTTTCTTGTTTCCTCTTTTTCGAGAACAAGAATCAAGAACATGTTTGATAAATATTTATGTTTCCTATTTCTTGAAATAAAAAACAAAAACAGAAATTTATTTGATAACTATTTTTTGCTTCTCGTTTCTTATGTTTTTTTTCTTACATTTTTTTTCCATATTTTATAGGATAAATATAATCTAATTATATAAAATACAAAGATATATAGCATGCATTAAAATATAAAAAATAATTATCAAATATTTAAACTATCGAATACACATAAGTCCCAATGTAAAATTAATATTGATAATACAATTGTTTCTATCATTTATATGTTGTTAAAATTTGAATTACAATATTATTTCTCACTCAAGTCATTTGTTTTAAATTTTAAATAATGTAAACTCAAATCTAACTCAATTATATTATTATATTAATGTTGTGGTGGTAAGAATATTAAAATAAACCTAAATATGAATATCTTAGTAAACAAAATTTATATTATTATAAAATTATAATTGGTTTCGTATATAAGAATAATTAAAATATATATAAAAATACTTATTCGAAAATTTTAAAATTCAAAATTTAAAAAATATTTATACATTACAAATTGAAAAGGAAAATTATTTTAAATGACAAAAACTAAAAATATTTACAAATAATAGTAAAATATCACAATTTATTTGCGATAAACCATGATAAATAGTGAAATTTTGTTATATTTGTAAATCTTTTAGTTCATTTTCCTATATTGAAAAAAACCCTATTGAAATTTGAAATTTGAAAATAAAAAATAATATATAAATCTAAAATATTCAAAATAAAATTTAAAATTAAATTTGCTATATTCGTAAATAATTTGGTTCATTTTTCTATATTGAAAACAACCTTATTTGAAAATCTGAAATTTGAAAATAAAATAAATATAAATTAAATCTTAGATATTTGAAAATTCAAAATTCAAAAATAAATTATAGATTATAAAAAAATAATAAAGAAAATTAAAATATAAATAAATAAATAAAAATATAAAGAAAAGAAAATATAAAATAAAGAAGAAAATAAATATAAAAAAAATATAGAGAAAAAGGAAATATAAAAGAAAGAAAGAAGAAATAGATAAAAGAAATATAAAAATATAAGAAAAAAAAATATAAAAGAAAGAAGAAAACAAATATAAATAAAAGAAATATAAAAAAAATATAGAGAAAAAGGAAATATAAAAGAACGGAAGAAGAAAATAAATATAAATAAAAGAAATATAGAGAAAAACAAAATATAAAAGAAATAAGAAAGAAAATGAATATAAAAAAAATAAAAGAAATATAGAGAAAAAGGAAATATAAAAGAAAGAAAGAAAAATAAAATAAAATAAAAAGTCTCAAGTGAGATTTGATTCAAAGATCATAAAGATGAAAAGTGATTAGAGAATACTTCTTCACCAATTAGCCAAGTACCCATTTTCATACAAATTAGGAACAATTTTATATAAAATAAAAATGTAACAAGAGAAATTACTTGTAATTCCTCAATTGTGGTCCATCTTTAAAAACGTTTCTCAAGTTTAGGAATAAGGAATAAGAATGGTTATCAAACAGGTCAGTTTTTTAAAAATTGAAAAATAAAAATAGAAACAAAAAAACGAAAACGTTATTAAATGACACCAAAATGAACAATAAACCACCAAACCTTTTGAAAATTAACCCAACGCTTTCCTTCCCCACATTTATGGCAAAAAACCAAACACAAAACACAACTTAAACCATAAGCTTTGACTTTGTGGGCTAAGTTCAAATAATTTCATTGAGTTTGGACATTTTCGTAACATAATTTTAGGTATTTTATTATTACTAGTTTGATAACAAATGGAATGCACGTGATTAAAAATCTTTATAAACATAAATTTTTAAATAAATATATTTTTTATTGAATTTCGATTGTAAATAGTTGGTATTAATTAGTTAGTTGGTTCATCGACCATTTTTTTTTCAAGAAAATAATTATGAAGAGTTGAGATCTAATTTGAGGAAATTAAAATTTTAATGTTAACTTAAAAGTAAATCCTTGGATTAAGAAGACAAAATGGTGACGTTTCTCCAATAATTAGTGTAAAAAACAATAATAATTACATATATATTATAGAAAGGACTAGTTGAATAAATGGCATTGAAATCTAAAATAATAGGATATGTAGCATAAGGATAAAATAATTACATATATAACACAAAAATTGGTAAAAGATTGAAAAGCCCATGTCCAACTTACCATCTCACACTTCTTCCCAGTTTTCTTAAATTGAAAGTTATTACTGATAGTAGCTATTACTAATAGCCACTGATAGTAGCTACTGCTGAATATCATTTATAGCAGCTATTAGTGAGAGCTTTCTATTTGAGAAATGTGCTCTCAATGATAGCTTTCAGTTTGATAAATGCACTATTATTTGCTATCACTGATAGCTACGATCAATGATAACTTTCAATTTTGAGAACTGTTAGGAAAACAAAACCCTCAAGTCATCCCTTCCCTCCTCTCGCAATCTCTGCTATTTAAGTCTCCCATCTAGACCCTAAATGATAACTTCTGGGCATCCCACTTACGTTTTGGTTCGAGATTTAACTTTATTAATTAAATTTACTAAGTTACCTATTATAATGGTTATTAACTTTGAAAGAGAACCATCAACTTTGAAAGATTAAGCTATCAATGATAGAAAACTATAAATAGTTATTAGTAATAGATTTTCATCAATGACTATCAACTTTGAAAGATTAACAGTCAAAGCTATCAATGGGTATCATCGGTAAACTTCTATCAGGACTATCACTAATAGACATTTATCACTGATATCACTGATATCTACCTAAGTTCAATATCTCTAATACATGAATATCACTGATAGCCATCGATAATTGCTATCAGTTGTTATTACTGACAGTTTCTATCAGTGGCTATCACTGATAAGTTTTATCAGTATCTATCATTGATACACTTTCATCATTAGAATCAACCTTGAAAGATTAAACTATACCAGTGATAGAAAAGTATTAGTGACTATCACCGATAGACTTTCATTAATGATTAACAATTTTGAAAGATTAACATAGTAGCTTTCCCTAATAATCTTCTATCATGTCTATCATGGATGTTTCTATTGTTGATTATTACTTTAAAAGATTAACACACTTATTGCTATCAATGATAGAAAGTAATCAATGGCTATCACTGATAGGCTTCTATCAGTAAATATCAATTTTGAAACATTAACACTTAAAAACTATTAGTTGTTATCATCGATGGATTTCTATTAGTAGCTATGAGCTTTATTATCTATCAATTGTTATTAGCTTAGTTGTTGAGGTTCAAACAACACTCTCCACTAATATCATCGATATCACTAATACATGGATATCGTTGATATCTACCGATGTCATATCACTGATATCAATGAATTTAAATGCTAAATTATCAAGTTTAGATTTTTTATGTAGCTATATGCTTCTATCAATGATAGTCAATCAGTGGCTATCACCAATATATTTCTCTCAATGCTAGCCATTGACATGGTTATATCAATGATAACCATGTATAGGCTCTATCAATGGTAGCTATTAATAGCTATTAATGGTTATCATTAATATAAATATATCAATGACTATCCTTCATAGAAATATAACACAAAGAGATGACCTCCTATTTGCAAGAAAATATTATCAAGGGTTTGCATTTGCAACAAAGAGGTGTTAGTGTTAAAAAAAAATTAATTCAACCTGTGGTGATAAATGAGTGCATTGTCAATGAATTTCTCTTTCATGGTTGTTATTGTAAACCATTAACACTCTACCACGTGGCGCTGTTAAGCTAATAAATATCGCTACACGAAAAACGTTATCAGTCGTGAAAGCCGATCGTCTTACTCAAAATTCTTTTTTCGTTTATACTCTCTACCAATCGTGTATTAATTTTCCTATATCGTCTAAGTCTTATCGTGTACTCTCTTTCGTGTACACTTCAACCCAATCGTCTACTTTCAATCGTGTACTTTCTGTCGCCTACACGATCAACCTAGTCGTGCAGTCTCCTACCCATTGTCTACATGCTTTCCCTTAATGTGTAGACACTTGTCCTATCGTTCACCCTTTTCTCGACGATCGTCTAGATATTTAACCACGATCGTCTAGCCTTTTTCTCCAGATTGTCTAGTCTATCTCTCCACGATCGTCTAGCCTTTCTCCCAATGATCGTTTAGCCTTCACCTCTCAACGATCGTTTAGTCTTTGACTACGATCGTTTACCTACTCTTTCTTCTTCATCCTTACATGGTATCAGAGCTTTAAAGCTTCCTGCCCCCTTTTCTCATGGCGTCGAGCTCAGGTACATCCGAAGAAAACTCTACCCTTCTAGTAACATCAAACCCAGGCATACATTCAACTGTTCTACCTCCGACCACCATATCTATATCATCTCCATCATTCACCCTACCTGCTACTCAGCGCGCCCCTCCCCCTGCACGAAATCCTTTCTACCCTTTTTAATATGGCCCTCCACCACCACCCCTTCACCCTCACTATGCTGGTGTCCCTAACCATCATCCATTTCAAAATCCGATACCGATTAATCACTTCCCCACTATTCCTTCCCCATAATCCCCAGTCGCAAAATTCCCTCACATGTCTCAATCCCTCACCGTCAAGCTAAGTGATTCAAACTACCTTCTCTAGAAGAATCAACTTCTTAACCTTATCATGGGCTATGGCCTTGAAAGCTTCATCGATGGTACCTATCCTCAGCACCAAAGTACCTCGACCTTCAGCAAACTCAACTCAATCCCCATTTCTCCTACTGGCAGAAGTGTAATCGAACAATCATGAGTTAGTTTTATTCCTCCCTTAATGAAGATAAGATGGGAGAAATCGTTGGATATGAATCCGCGCTGGAAATATGAGAAGCCCCCTGCACAGTCTATGAATCCTCTTCCATAGCCCGAATAATGGGCTTGCGTTCTCAACTTCAGAAGATAAGAAAGGGTGGCATCAGTGTTTCTCAATACCTTGCCAAGATAAAGAACATTGCCGACAAGTTTGTCGCTATCAGAGAACCACTGTCCTACCGTAACCACATTGCATACATCCTTGAAGGTCTTCGCACTGAATACAACCCGTTCGTGACCTCGATTCAGAATAGGACTGATCGCCCATCTATCGCCGATGTTCGCAGCCTCCTCATCGCATATGACTGTCGGCTCGAATCCCAGTATGCTATGGATCAACTCCAACAGATACAAGCCAATGTCGCCTAGCTCTCACTCCAACCTCGACGTCCTCACTGGCCGCAACCTACTAGGTCATCTTTTCGACCTTCTCAAGCTCTTCTAGGTACTCCCTAACCCTCATTTCTCTTCTATGCCTACTACGAACTATACACCTCATTGACCATCCACCCAAGCCCCACGACCAACAACCCATCAACCATCCCAATCCTCCAATCGTTGGCAATGCCAAATCTGTAACAAGTTTAGCCATACAGCTCTATCCTGCTACAACATTGACAATCCCAAATATAGAACCATCAAACATCCTCAAGCTCACTTTGCTCATACCACACCAATCCCACCACAGCCGCTATCCTACATTACTACCCCCCTGCTCTAACAACCAATCACCCCGATGAAGGCTGGTATATGGATTCCGGTGCCACTCATCACATGACCCCTGACCTTTCCAACATCCAACAACCTGTCCTTTATTATGGTGGTGAAGAAGTTGTCGTAGGAAATGGTAAGTGATGCGTTATTTTATGTGGTGAAATTATGGAAGGAAATGCGGTGATGAAAATGCGTTGAGCAACAAGTTTTCTCAGCAGAATCCAATTATAAATTCCACTGGGTTTCCTGGTAAGTCTAGGGTCGAACTCAGGGACTAGGGAAAATGATATGCGGTGATAATTTTCAAGAAGACTTTGCGGTAACCAATGAATCAAATAGTTGTTTTTGGGTTGTTGTTTGCGGTATAAAAATTATGTGGCGGATTTGAGAAAAGATTGATTATGCGATAGATACACTGAGTATGCGGAGGAACGGGTTGAGAAGGTCTTTAGCTAGCGTTTCCCGAGAATGCGTCAAACTATTCGATCATGCTATACTCATGCGACAGCAAATCATTTTCCAATGCAAATGTGGTGCTCCTAGTTCTAAGACGCATGTGATGAATGCGATAATGTCCATAGAACTTATTCCTAAGTCTCTACTTTTTACCTATGCGATGATGCAAGTTGCACACAAAGACAAGGTGACTGCACACAATCATAACCTACCTCTCGGATGCATGCGATGCGGTAATAGCAAACAGTGCTTATTCCTAAGCTCCTATCTCTTGATTATGTGTTCTAATCTGACTCTCCCGAGCATAGATTCTAACCTGACTTTTCCAAGCCTAGATTTTGTCCTTAGACTACCCTCTCGAGTATCTCTAATGGACGAATAATGCATACATAATTCAAGATAATCACATAGAATGAAGATCCCCAATTATGCTATCTAAGTGCTTCTCAATCCATTCGACAGATTTAGCTACTCATGCGTAATAAACAGAGAGTGAACAGATATAAAAAAGTAGATTCCATCTATAGATAAGTTTAAGTACAAAATGACAATGGAAGATAAGGATAGAGAGCAAATAACGGGCATAAATGCACGTTATCATAGTGCTAAGTTCTTAAACAATATTGGATTGCGTTGATAGAATATGTTAATATGCGTCCATTAAGCATAAATTCTATAATATTGCAGTCGCATGCGTCCAATGCATTAGAGCAGTTGATCTTTATATTTTTGTGCAGAATAATGCGTTAACGCAATGCAAAGAATGCGATCATAGGAATACATTGGTCGAGCGCAACTTCACCGCAAGACTTTGCGTTGATCGTGCTCGCAAACATTCACCTAAGAAGAATCACAGCAACATGGTGGACGCATCCGGACGAAAGGAAAATTAAGATCGATGGTATAGAAAGCTGACGGCAGTCGGATCCAAATTAAGTTGACAGTCGATAACGGTCACAAAGTACATCCAGCTTTATCGGTGACAATTATCCGGCACATCAGTCAGGAATTAAAGTTGTCCCATCTGTACAACTAGGAGAGAGAAGCTGCCTTTCACCTTTGATGCCCTATAAATACCCAGTGCATTCTTCAGAGAAGGGGTTAAGCAGTCGATTACTTCACATCAGATTACAAGTTCACACCTCTGTTCATAGCTTTCTTTTCCATTTTTACGGTGGAGCTAAAGAAGAGTGGTGACGCCGGAGATCGTCCAAGGCGGCTCGAGAGAGAACCTTGGGGCGTAAGGGCAGAGAGAGCTAACTCTCGCAAGAGCGAGAAATATCTTTAGAGCACGAGTAGAACAGTGTAATCGCCTGGTAGCAAGAAATTGCTACCAGGCTCTATACTTTACATGCATTGATATTTGTACTGCATCTTCATCTTTATTCAATGGAAGTTCTATTTCTACATCTGCTCACTCTCATAATACGCATGAAGAGCTAAGCTAGTTGAATGGGTTTAGAAGAACTAGGCTAACATGACCTAGGAAGTTCACTGCTTGTGATTGTTTTGTTGTATGCCGTGCAAAAATACCCTTTAGAGTTACTCCAGAGAGAGTCTAAAGAAAGAACCTAATGTCTCGAGAGAGCTAGGTTAGAATCTGGACTCGAAAGAGCAAGATTAGGCTTGCATAAACAAGAGATAGGGACTTAGAGATAAGCTCTGTTTGTCAACTTGCATCGCATGCATCCTAGGAATAGGAATGATATTATGTGATCGCATATTTGTGTGGATGTCATCTTGTCATCGCATAAATAGGAATAGAAGTTTATGTGTAAACCCTATAGACTTATCGCATGCGTTCTAGTCTTAAAAGCCGTGGTATTCACGCCGAGAGGTGGTTTACTATTGTATGCATGTTGCATGATCGCAAGTATGAACGCACTCTAAGGAGTGTTAGCCGAAACCTTTCTCAACCCATTCACCGCATATTCATCGCATTTCCCGTTTACCAACTCTTTTCAAAATCCGCCTCATTTTATTTATTTTCAATCGATGCAATCACAACCAACACCTTACTTATTTTACCAGTTACCGCAAAGTTTTCATAAGAAAATTATCAACGCAAACTATTTTCACAAGTCCCTGTGATCGACCCTGGACTTACTAGAAAACTCAGGGGAATTTATACTTGAATTCCGCTGGGGAAACTTGAGTGCACAATACAATTCCATCAATGCATATCATCCATATTCCACTTAATAAAATAACGCATCAAGTTTTTGGCGCTGTTGCTGGGGACTTCGGCAAAATAGTTGTTAACGGTAATTTTTGTGAATTCTTTACAGAACTCTCAATCTCTGGCGAACTACGACCCGGAGATTGAGAGAACATTTCGAAAGAGACTAAGGGACCGTCAACAACAACCACAATCTGATAAAGAAGAGATGGCGGAGCAGCCTAGGAATGAAGCATCAAACAACAACAATGTCATGACAAATCCAATTCTGTTGGCAAATGATCGCAATAGGCCCATTAGGGACTATACATCGCCAAACCTCTATGATTTCTCTCCGAGAATCATGAGGCCTGCTTTAGACGGAAGTATATTTCAAATGAAACCGGTGATGCTGTAGATGATCCAGGCTGCAGGTCAATTTGGAGGAAAGCGTGGTGAGGAACCGCACACCCATCTCTAAAGTTTTATTGAAATTTGCAATACTTTTTTGTTCCCGAACATCTCTACTGAGGAGGTTCGACTAACGTTGTTTCCATTTTCTCTCTGTGATCAGGCTAGAAAATGAGCTTATCCGCTCAAACAAGGAGAGATCACTTCTTAGGAGCAGGTGGTGGAGAAGTTTATGAAGAAGTATTTCCCACCTATAGAAAATGCCAGACGAAGAAAGCTTATTACTAATTTTGAACAAGATATGGACGAATCGCTCAGCGATGCCTGGGCGAGGTTTAAAAGGTTGGTCCGAGATTGTCCGCATAATGGGCTGCCAGACTGCCTTCAAATGGAAATTTTCTACCACGGTTTGAATCCTGCTTCGCAGACCGCTGCCAATGCAGCAGCAGCTGATGGTCTACTTGACAAGACTTATGATAAGGCGAATTATATCCTGGGTCGCATCTCCAAAAATCATGAAGACTGGAGGGAGAATGAGCAAAGATTAAGACTCAAGGATTCGGATGCAAATAACGGTGCTCTTGTTTCATTGCAAAACCAAATGACCACAATGATGAATTTGATTCAAGGAATGACGATCAGCAACCCAACACCGCAAGGTGGGCAAATCAATGCAATAAGTAAAAACACCATAAGATGTGCGACTTGCGGTGATGGGCATGCGATGGAGGATTGTCCACAAAACCCACAGTCTGTATATTTTGTAAAGAACAACCCCTTTTCCAACACCTACAACTCGGGTGGAAAAACCACCCAAACTTTGCTTGGAAGAATCAACAATAAAATTTTCAATATGTGGCACAAAAAGAAGGGCCACCAGGGTTCTTTCAATAGAGCAATGGTCAACAGAGCAACCAAGCAAGTAGCTCACAACAACCACCGCAATCTTCTTCCCTAGAAAGCCTATTGAAGCAATATATAGAGAAAAATGAGACGGTGCTTCAAAGTCAGGCTGCGTCCATCCGCAACCTTGAATTAGAAATGGACCAGATTGCAAATGAGTTCAAAAGTAGACCGCAAGGGGCGCTGTCAAGTTCAACCGAGCTTCCACGCAACCTAGGGGGTTCAGTAAGGAGCAATGTCAAGTTGTGACATTGCGCAGTGGAAAGATTGTGGAGGGAGAAAAAAGGAGCAGAACAGATCAACCTCCATCACAACTAAACCTGAGATTGCAGCAACGCAAGAAAAAGAAAAAGAAAATGAAGCAGTAGAACCTGAGGTTGCGTCAACCTCAAAGTCAAATGAAATGAGAACCGTGAAAGTCCAGTTACCACCTTTCCCTCAGAGGCTAAAGAATAAGAAAAACAAAGAGGTACAGTACCAACGCTTCATATCAATGCTGAAACAATTACATGTTAATATTCCTTTTAGTGAAGCGATTGAGGAAATTCCTGCCTATGCCAAGTTTCTAAAGGACATGGTAACCAAGAAAAGAGACGCAGGAAAATTTTCCACGGTGGCATTAACGCAAAGTTCCAAATCTATTATCCCACCGAAGATGAGCGATCCTGGGAGCTTCACTATTCCTTGCTCCATAGGAGGACTCTATATTGGACAAGCCCTGTGTGACTTAGGGGCCAGCATAAATTTGATGTCGCTTTTGATTTTTAGACAATTAAATGTGGGGCAACTGGTGCCCACATCAGTGACTCTCCAATTGGCTGACAGATCTCTGGTTCATCCAGAAGGTAAGGTGAAGTATGTTCTGATCACGATTGATAGATTTATTCTGCCAGCTAACTTCATCATCCTAGATTATGAGGCCGACAAAGATGTGCCCATCATTTTGGGGCAACCTTTCCTATCAAGGGGTCGTGCTCAGATTGATATGCACAAGGGAGAAATCCTTTGAGCATAAACAGACAGCAGCTCAAATCTAATATAATTCGTGTCATGAAATTCCCGGACAAAGAAGACCTGCAAGATTCTGATGATGAGGACCTGAATTTGATTGAAGAAGAAAACTTGGATGAAGAGTGTTAAGAAGAGAATGCCAACACATCCGTAGCTGTTTGCAATGTGATCGTAGCAAAAACAAACAAAGAAGAAGAAATGATCGCAACGCAAGAAAAAGAGCCGAAAGAAGAAAGAAAAACAACGCAACCTTCCCTCGTGGAACCACCAACACTTGAACTAAAGACCCTACCAACATATTTGAAGTACGCATTTCTAGGGTAGAATTAGAAGTTTTCAGTGATAATTTCCTCTGCGTTCAACGCTGATCAAGAGAATGCGTTGATGAGCATTCTCAAGAAACATGAGTGACCAATTGGCTGGACGCTCACTGACATCAGAGGAATTAGCCCCGCGTACTGCATGCACCACATTCGTCTTGAGGACGACCACAAAACAACTATTGAAAATCAACGTAGACTCAACCCTACGATGAAAGAAGTCGTCAAGAAGGAGATTATCAAATGGCTAGATGCAGGCATTATCTATCCCATTGCAG
>NC_052360.1:23373877-23375308 GCF_009727055.1 Benincasa hispida
ATCCAGCTTTATCGGTGACAATTATCCGGCGCATCAGTCAGGAATTAAAGTTGTCCCATCTGTACAACCAGGAAAGAGAAGCCGCCTTTCACCTTTTTGATGCCCTATAAACACCAAGTGCATTCTTCAGAGAAGGGGTCAAACAGTCAATTAATTCATCACTTTGCAAGTTCACACCTCTGTTCATAGTTTTCTTTTCCATTTCACGATGGAAGTTGAGAAGAGTGGTGACGCTGGAGATCGCCCAAGGCATCTCGAGAGAGAACATTGGGGCGTAAGAGCAGAGAGCGGGTTGACTCTTGCGAAAGCGAGAATATCTTTAGAGTACGAGTAGAACAGTGTAACACCTGGTGGCAAGAAATTGCCTCAGGGTCTTTACATACTTGATTTGTTATTCTGTACTTCATCTTTTATCTATTCAATGGAAGTTATAATTCTACATCTGCTCACTTTCTTAATACGCATAAGCAGCTAAACTAGTTGAATAGTTTGAGAGGAACTAAGCTAACATGATCTAGGAAGTTCATTGCTTGCGATTGTCTTGTTTTATGCTGTGTGAAACATCCCTTTAAAGTTGCTTGAGAGAGAATCCAAAGAAAGAACCTAATGTCTCGAGAGAGCTAGGTTAGAATTTGACTTGAAAAAGCAAGATTAGGCCTGCATAAACAAGAAATAGGGAGAGATAAGCTTTGTTTGTCAACTTACATCGCATGCATCCCAAGAATAGGAATGATATTATGTGGTCGAATATTTGTGTGAATGTCATGTTGTCATTGCATAAATAGAAATAGAGGTTTATGTGTAAACCTGTAGACTTATTGCATATTTTCGCATGCGTTCTAGCTTTAGAAGCCGTGGCATTCGTGCCGAGAGGTAGTTTACTATTGTATGCATGTTGCATGATCGCAAGGTATGAATGCAACCTAGGGAGTGTTAGTCGAAACCCTTCTCAACCCGTTCACCTCATATTCATCGTATTTTCCATTGCCAAATCTTTTCAAACTCTGCCGCATTTATTATTATTTTCATTAACGCAATAACAAACCACCACCTTATTTATTTTACCGGTTACCGCAAAGTTTTCATAAGAAATTTATCAACGCAACTATTTTCACAAGTCCCTGTGATCGACCCTAGACTTACCAGGAAACTCAGAGGAATTTACACTTGGATCCGTTGGGGAAACTTGAGTTCACAACGTAATCCCATCAACGCATTTCATCCATATTTCCACTCAATAAGATAATGCATCAACCGCAAAGAACTATCACTGGATGGCACATATGTATGGACTAACGCAAATTGAATGCAACCACGAAGAAAGATCACTTCCCTCTGCCATTCATTGATCAAATGCTGGACAGATTAGCAGGGAATGATTTTTACTGTTTTTTGGATGGATACGCCGGGTACAACTAGATCATGATAGCT
>NC_052360.1:23376173-23400165 GCF_009727055.1 Benincasa hispida
ATCGAGATAATTGATCTAAAGGGGATAGAGAATCAAGTTGCGGATCACTTGTCCAGACTGGAAAACCCCAAGGTTGACTGCAATGAATCTGAAGTGAGTGTTGTGTTCCCGGACGAGCAGCTATTCCATATAGAAAAATTGCCCTAATATTTGGTCTGTGAATAATTCCCCTGAAGATTACACTTATCATCAACAAAAGAAGCTCAAGAATGAATGCAGACATTATTATTGGGATGAGTCGAATTTGTATAAGAGAGGTGCAGACCAGATCATTCGGTTATGCATACCAAATGCTACTCAACAACACATATTGTCACAATGCCACGACTCACCATATGGTGGGCACTTCGAAGGACAACGCACTGCAGCCAAAGTTTTGCAAAGTGGATTCTTTTGGCCTTCATTATTCAAGGATGTGGCTGACTACGCAATGAAATGTGATCGGTGTCAACGCACATGCAACATTTCATCGAAGAACGCAATGCCAATGAACACTATCTTGGAGCTGGAATTATTCGACGCATGGGTAATTGATTTCATGGGACCATTCACCCCTTCGAATGGTAAACACTATATCTTATTAGCCATAGATTATGTCTCCAAGTGGGTCGAGGCAATAGCATGCACCGCAAGTGATGCGGCGGTAGTCTTCCAGTTCCTGAAGAAATATATTTTCACTCATTTTGGTACTTATCGTGCCATCATAAGTCATGAAGGATCCCACTTTGTCAATCATAATATCAAGGAGCTGCTGCGCAAGTACAATATCCTCTACAAAGTGGCCACCGCATACCATCCGCAAACGAATGGTCAAGCTGAAGTGTCCAATCGAGAAATTAAATTGATACTTGAGAAAGTAGTAAAACCTTCACGGAAGGACTGGGCAATAAAGCTTGATGATGCGTTGTGGCCATACCGGATCGCATTTAAAACACCAATAGGTATGTCCCTCTATGCATTGGTATTTGGCAAGGCATGCCATTTTCCTTTGGAGCTGGAGTATAAGGCATTGTGGGCGGTCAAGAAATTGAATTTTGATTTGGAGAAGGTAGGGGACGCACGGAAAATGAAACTGGTCGAGCTAGAAGAATTGAGGAACAACGCATATGAAAATGCGAATATTTATAAAGAGCACACCAAGCGCTGGCATGATCAACGCATATGCGGTAAGAACCTCCAAGTCGGGCAAAAAGTCTTGCTTTTCAGCTCACATCTGCGACTCTTCCCAGGAAAGCTAAAGTCACGTTGGTCTGGACCGTTCTTCCGCATGGCGTGGTGGAATTATCAAATGACAACGGTACCAACATATTCAAAGTCAATGGGCAGCGAGTAAAGGTATACCATGGAGAAGACTGACATCGCCAAGTTGACTCCATGGAATTAAGAAACTTTGAATTAAAGAAGGAAGTAGGTGGTCCCTGCATTGCTACATGATCGCAATTTCTCAGGGACACAGGTTTTTGAAAACTTCATGTCTTCAACTCTTTTCTCCACTACTTAGAATCTTACTATCTTTCAGCTATCTTTTCATTTTTCAGTTCTATTTCTACAAAGAAAAAAAAATTGCATTAACGATTTTTCTTTTGTTTAAAATAATTTGACCCTCTCTTTGTTTTTCTTACAACGATCAAGGTGCTGGATTGCGACAATGTTACACGAAGAAGCATTCATCTTATTCCATCACCACAACCCAAAGAAGAAAGATCACCACAAGGATGGATGCATCAACACAATGCAGGCGACAGTGCAAAATTTGGGGGTGTACTCTTCCTTATCTTTATTTCAAATTTTGCACTATCACATTGCATTTTGCTTTTCAAAGTTTTATCACCGCATCCTTTTTTATTACCGCAATTATTTAACAAGTAGATAAATTTAGTAGTATACCGCATTCTGTTTCTTTGTCAAGTATGATTTCAATGATGAAAAATATGCTTCTATTTCTTTCGTATATATTAGAGTCAACTTAATCTTAAGATAGTCACCTCATAAAATATTTCTAGAAGTTAGGGGTTTGCTAGCTTTCTTTCAAACTCTCTTTACAACGTATTCTAGAACATCGCATAACTTATTTTAATCTTTTGGCAATGGGGACATTTTCGCATTTTAAATTTGGGGGTGATGTATTTATTTTCGACCTTGCTATGTTCTAAAAAAACATTTTTAAGAATAACAACTCCGTTATCAACGCAAAGGGGAAACCCATGTTGATAAGAGTTAAGTTGTGAAAGGCACTTACCCATAGTTGGATGTCCGCATGACACATGTGGGGGCAAGCCAAAACAAAAGTAAGTTACCAAGATCAACACATAAATCGATGACCGCAACTCTAATGCCAAATCGGTATGAGTTTAGTCTAAGAAAGAGTGCAATGCTTGTAGTTGGATGTTCGCATGACACCCATGGGGGCAAGCCAAAACGAAGGTAAGGCACTCGGATCAGCACAAGGTCAGAAAAAAATAGTAATAAAGAATGTGCAAGGATAAATATTTTGTCACCCCGGTAGAAAATTTTCTTTTTTAAATAAATCATGCGATGTTTCGGAATTTAGTAAAGTTCTTTTGAAAGTTAAACTTGCAGTCCCTAGGTCTTAGAAATATTTTAAGAGTAAACTTGGATAAGACTTAAGAAAATTCTAGTATATAGGATTTGAATGAAGTATCCTTGAGAAATCTAGGAAAGGAACTTTGCGGTGGACTTGCTAAAGGAATCTTTAGCTTATGCTTGAGCACAAGCATTGTTTAAATTTGGGGGTATGATAACGGGCAGAAATGCACGTTATCATAGTGCTAAGTTCTTAAACAATATTGGATTGCGTTGATAGAATATGTTAAATTGCGTCCATTAAGCATAAATTCTATAATATTGTGATCGCATGCGTCCAATGCATTAGAGTAGTCGATCTTTATATTTTTGTGCAGAATAATGCGTTAACGCAATGAAAGAATGCGATCATAGGAATACATTGGTCGAGCGCAACTTCACCGCAAGACTTTGCATTGATTGTACTCGCAAACATTCACCCAAGAAGAATCACTGCAACATGGTGGACGCATCCAGACGAAAGGACAATTAAGATCGATGGGACAGAAAGTTGACGGCAGTCGGATCCAAATTAAGTTGATAGCCGATAATGGTCACAAAGTACATCTAGCTTTATCACTAACAATTATTCGGCGCATCAGTCAGAAATTAAAGCTGTCCCATCTATACAACCAGGAGAGAGAAACCGCCTTTCACCTTTGATGCCCTATAAATACCAAGTGCATTCTTCATAGAATGGGTTAAGCAGTCGATTACTTCACATCACTTTACAAGTTCACACCTCTGTTCATAGCTTTCTTTACCATTTTTACGGTGGAGCTAGAGAAAAGTGGTGACGCCGGAGATCGTCCAAGGCAACTCGAGAGAGAATCTTTGGGCATAAGAGCAAAGAGCAGGCCGACTCTCGCGAGAGCAAGAAATATCTTTAGAGTACGAGTAGAACAGTGTAATCGCCTGGTAGCAAGAAATTGCTACCAGGCTCTATACTTTACATGCATTGATATTTGTACTTCATCTTCATCTTTATTCAATGGAAGTTCTATTTCTACATCTGCTCACTCTCATAATTCGCATAAAGAGCTAAGTTAGTTGAATGGGTTGAGAAGAACTAGGCTAACATGACCTAGGAAGTTCACCGCTTGCGATTGTTTTGTTGTATGCCGTGCAAAAATATCCTTTAGAGTTACTCGAGAGAGAGTCTAAAGAAAAAACCTAATGTCTCGAGAGAGCTAAGTTAGAATCTGGACTCGAAAGAGCAAGATTAGGCTTGCATAAATAAGAGATAGGGACTTAGAGATAAGCTCTGTTTGTCAACTTGCATCACATGCAACCTAGGAATAGAAATGATATTATGTGGTCGCATATTTGTGTGGATGTCATCTTGTCATCACATAAATAGGAATAGAGGTTTATGTGTAAACCCTGTAGACTTATCGCATAATTATCATATGCGTTCTATCTTAGAAGCCGTGGTATTCGTGCCAAGAGGTGGTTTACTGTTGTATGCATGTTGCATGATCGCAAATATGAATATACTCTAGGGAGTGTTAGTCGAAACCTTTCTCAACCCGTTCACCGCATATTCATCGCATTTCCCGTTTACCAACTATTTTCAAACTGAGCCGCATTTTATTTATTTTCAATCAACGCGATCACAACCAACACCTTATTTATTTTACCTGTTACTGCAAAGTTTTCATATGAAAATTATCAACGCAAACTATTTTCACAAGTCCCTGTGATCGACCCTGGACTTACCAGGAAACTTAGGGGAATTTACACTTGAATTCCGCTGGGGAAACTTGAGTGCACAACGCAATTCCATCAACGCATATCATCCATATTCCATTTAATAAAATAACGCATCAAGAGCCTGATAGCAATCCCTTGCTTCCCAAGGCTTTTACACTGTCAACTCTATTTTGTTCAAAAGATATTTCTGCTTCCGTAGGAGCTTACCCTCTATCTGATCTCGACGCTTCTGACACTCTTCCAAGTTCACCGGAACGATCTCTCGGCACAATCTCGCTTCTCTCGCTTCCGCCTTAAATAAAAGAAAATCTAAGAACAAGGCCACTTCTAACTATGGAGAAAATTATCTAAGTGTCGAACTCGACGAATAAACTAACCCCTTCTCTGAAGGTTGCCTTCGGTATTTATAAAGCTTCGGGGTGAAAGGCTTCTTCTTTCTTATGATTCCACTGATGGGATGGCATTAATTCTCTGTCTAATGCATCGAATATTTGTCACCGAAAAGTTGAGTGTACTTGCTACAGTAGTTCGTTAGTAGCTTGTCAACTTAATTCGGACTCGACCGCCATCAGTTTTCTGTCCCATCGTGATTTATTATGCTTTTCACACAAATGTGCCCACCAAGTTACGCCGGCTCTATGCGGCAATCCTTCTGGAGCAGATATTTACGAGCACAAATCACCACAAAGCCTTGCAGTAACGCTGCGCTCGACCGTTGATTTCTTGTGATCGCATTTTCCGCCTTGCGTCAACGCATATTTTGCATAAAAATACAAAAGTTAATTTTTTTCATGCGATGAACGTTTGCGACCGCAATGTCATGAACTTAATACTTTTTGGACGCAATCTTATATATTTTATCAATGCAAACCTGCATTGTTTAATAACTTAGTACTGTAATAACGTGCATTTTTTGCCCGTTATCAGTAAGTCCCTTCCCATCTATCACACTTGTTCTTCCTCTTTCCTTTCATCTAGATCGCACACTCTTATTCATCTTCACTCTGTTCTTCACACACCCTCGATATCTCAAAATTTAATTAGCATCGGTTGTTTTTGTTATGATAACAATGCTTATGTCGAATTTTTCCATGACTCCTTTGTTATGAAGGATCTTCAAACCAAGAGTCCACTCCTCCGGGGCACACTTGATCGTGGCCTATACAAGCTCTCTGTCAATCCATCGGCTACACGATCAGTTCATCCCTCATCTCATCCAACTGCTTTCATCTCAGCACTCACGGATTTCTCCTTGTGGCATCATCGCTTAGGACATCCCTCTCCTCCAGTAGTTCACTCTGTGTTATCTAAATGCAAACTAAAGTACAAAAATAAGTCCAATGTATCAGTTTGTGAACATTGTCAAATGGCCAAGAGCCATCGTTTACCTTTTCAAATGTCTAATTCTCGTCCACCCCCTCCCTTCAACTTAATGTATGCCAATGTATAGGGTCCTTCCCCAATCAATTCAGTAAATGGAGACAAATATTTCTTGCTTTTTATCGATGCTTTCTCTCGTTTCACTTGGATCTATACAATGAAAACTAAACCTAAAGTTCTGCCCTGTTTTCTTAAATTTCAAGATATGATTTCGAATTGGTTCTCCATCACCATTAAATCGATCCAAATTGATGGAGGAGGGGAGTTCAAAGCTCTCTCTCCTACACTAGACAAACTTGGCATAATCCATCATCTATCCTGTCCTTACACATCCCAACAAAATGGCACTGTCGAATGAAAGAATAGGCATGTCGTTGAAGTTGGTCTAGCCATGTTTGCTCACTCTTCTGTTCCACATAGCTTATGGCCTTTCGCCTTTAACACTACCACCTATCTTATCAATCGTCTACCTATGTCTCTTCCTGACAATAAGTCACCCTATGAAACGTTGTACTCCAAACTTTCTGATTACCAACTCCTAAAAGTCTTCGGCTGCACCTGCTTCCCTTTCCTTCGACCGTTCAATGACAATAAACTCCAATATAGATCATATTCGTGCGTATTCTTAGGCTATTCATCTCTGCATAAAGGGTATCTTTGCCTCCATCGCATAATCGGTCGAATTTATTCCAGTTGGTCCTTCTTCCCTACATCAGGTTCCTGCCAATTCTGACAGCAACAAAGTTCATCACCATCATTCCCCTCATCTACATCCCTCTACACCAATCTCCTCCCCTCATCCCACACCTTCAGCTCCACCTCTCAACCAATCACCTGAACCACTAACCAATCCACCAGCCCCTACTGTTCTTTTCCTGTCTCTTATACACATCTATAGAGGTTTATGTGTAAACCCTGTAGACTTATCGCATAATTATCATATGCGTTCTATCTTAGAAGCCGTGGTATTCGTGCCAAGAGGTGGTTTANCCCTACTGTTCCCTTTCCCTCACCACCACCTACCTCTTCCCCACACCCCTTCCCCACCACCTCATAACCAACACCACCTCTACCCTTCACAACCAATAACCACCCCATAATTACACGGTCTAAGATGGAAATCTTCAAACCAAAGGCGTGGCTGTCCAAGGTTACTGACTTGGATAAAACGGAACCAAGATCTTATAAGAAAGCTCTACTTCATCCAAGCTGGAAACAAGCAATGCTTGAGGAATATGAAGCACCCATCAGAAATAATACGTGGTCTCTCACAGCTCTACCCTAAGATCACAAATTCATTGGCAACAAATGAGTGTTCAGACTCAAACGAACTCCATCTGGTGAGATTGCTCGATACGAAGCTCGTTTGGTTGCTCAAGGCTTCAACCAAGACTATGGTATCGATTACTTTGAGACCTTTAGTCCAGTAGTCAAGTCTACCACCATTCGACTTGTTCTGTCAATAGCTTTGTCTCAAGACTAGATCATTAGGCAACTTGACGTCCACAATGCCTTCCTCAATGGTGATCTATCTGAGGAAGTATACATCAAGCAACCTCCTGGTTTCATCAGTGACAAACACCCTGATCACGTATTACTGCTACACAAGGCACTATATGGCCTCAAGCCCCTCGCGCATGGCTCTCCAAGCTCAACACCTGCCTGACACAATGGGGTTTCTCTAATGTAAAGTCTGATACATCAATGTTTATTTTCCGCAACTCCCATACTTTAATTATTTTCCTTATCTATGTTGATGATATAATTGTTACTGTAAATAGCCCTGCCACTATTCAACACTTCATCACTTGCTTGAATACTCATTTTACACTTAAAAATCTTGGTGATCTATCTTTTTTTCCTTGGCATTCAGGTGCTTCGCTCTTCTTGATCGTGCACAACTCACTAACTGCAAGCCAATTCACTCTCCAATGGCTATTGGCGTCTCATTGTCCCTCGCTGATGGACAATTGCTGGACAACCCCTATGAATATAGAAGCCTAGTTGATGCTCTTCAATATTGTACATTGACCAAACCAGACATCAGCTTCAGTGTCAATAAGCTTTGTCAGTTCATGCACGCCCCAACATCTTCCCATCTTCAAGCAGCAAAATGGCTCCTTGATACCTCAAAGGCATGGCCAATCATGGTATTGTTCTAATAAAGTCCCCTGTTTTGGCTCTGACTTGCTACACAAATGTCGATTGGGCTAGCTGCCCGGATGACAGACGAAGCACAAGTGGATTCTGTGTCTTCCTTGGTTCAAGCCTCATTTCATGGAGCTCCTATAAGCAAAAGGTCGTCTCTTGATCCAGTGCCGAATCAGAATATCGTGGCTTGTCCAATGCTGCCGCTGAGGTGTTATGGATCCAATCAGTTCTCACCGAAATTGGTGTAAAAAACATATCCACCCCTCTACTGCTTTGTGACAATCTAAGCGCCACCTACATGGCAGCCAATCCTATGCTTCACAATCGCACAAAACACCTTGAGATCGATCTTCACTTTCTCAGAGAAAAGGTTGCCTCCAAACAGCTTTCAGTTCAATTTCTTCCCTCTGAGGATCAGCTAGCCGACATAATGACCAAAGCCTTACCAAGTCCTCGCTATCTCAATTTGAAGACCAAGCTTACAGTTGCGGCAGCTCCTCATTCGCTTGCGAGGGGATGATAAATGAGTGCATTGCCAATGAAGAAATATAACAGATTTTATTCAGTTTTTCTGCATTTTTTTCCTCTGCTTCATGTTCCACTAATATGTAATTTCTCTTTCATGGTTGTTATTGTAAACCATTAACACTCTGCCATGTGGCGTTGTTAAGCTAATAAATATTGCTACACGACGAACGTTATCAGTCGTGAAGGCCGATCGTCTTACTCAAAATTCTTTTGTCATTTATGCTCTCTACCAATCGTGTAGTAATTTTCCTCTATCGTCTAAGTCCTATCATGTACTCTCCTTCGTGTACACTTCAACCTAATCGTCTACTTTCAATCGTGTACTTTCTGTCGCCTATACGATCAACCTAGTCGTGCAGTCTCCTACCCATCATCTACACGCTTTCCCTTATCGTGTAGACGCTTGTCCTATCGTTCACCCTTTTTTCAACGATCGTCTAGATATTTGACCACGATCGTCTAGCCTTTCTCCTAACGATCGATTAGCCTTCACCTCTCAACGATCATTTATTCTTTGACTACGATCGTTTACGTACCCTTTTTTCTTCATCCTTACATGTGGCAATCCTTCTTACACGTGGTATATTCTCAAAATACACAAAATACATGTTCATTCCTTCTAACTTTCCTTTTCATCTACGACATGCAAAATCATCGTGAGAGTGATTAAATTTCAGATGATCTTCACACAAATTTTAGCAAGAATCAAAGATGCATTAAACACGAAAAAGGCAGAGTCGTTAACAAGAAAATCTCTGTTCGCGGTCCACATTACTCTTGAACTGAAAATGTGTGATTTCGAGTGAGGATATGTTGTTGTTGGCACCAGTGTAAAAGCCGAGAGCGAAAATGGAGCTTTTAGATAAGCAGAAACTCCATTTGTCTGGTTGAATTGTGATGCAGAAGCTCTGAAGCCTGGATATTTGTGGTTGATCTTCTGGGTTTTGACAATTCCAATGTTTGCGTGAATGAGGTGGAAAAAGAAGAAGAAGAGGAGGAGGAGGAGGAAACTTGTAATTAGCTTGAAATTTCATAATTCAAGTAGGAAAAGTTGAAGATGAAGAGAAGAAAAGGAGAATGGTGTGATATCAGCGAATATAATGAAATCGAAGACTGCAACAATCGAAAAAAGGAAGAAAAAGATGGTAACGCAAGGCAGACGCATGCAACTGAGTATTTTAAATAGGTTGACCGGTCATTATATGCCATATTTACAAGTATTTTAAAATTGTACTATATTTTCATATTGTTTTCCTAATTGTATCATTTGGTATAAATTTCCTTATAAAACAAACGTTGTAGTTGGTGGAAAATGTGTAGTTGTTGTTCAAAAGGAGTGTCACTTACATCTTCGTGTATGTGTATATGTATATAACAACATTTACATAAAAATAATTCATAAGCGAGCAATCCAAGAATTTTAAAAAACCAACTATTAATTTAAGAAAAATAGTTAGGTGCATTCTAGATTATACATATTTTAGTGTATTCCACTAAATTGTCTAATTATAATTTGACGTATGATAAAATATTCTTGTTGGAGATTTGGAATTGATTATATTTGTTTAAGAGTTGTTTTGTTGGTTGTCTTAGGAATTATCTTGCAGGAAGACTCTTAGAATGCTGATTCTACATATTATTTTTTTTCTTTATTTGAAATATCCTACGATTTTATTTTTCTTACATATTTTCCTTATTCTCTGCAAATTTTGAATGGAGCATTTTCTTCCTTATCCTCTGTCCCTATTTAAGAGCATAATTTTGTCTAGGTAGGGTTGCCACTTTTGAGGGTTTTTAGTGTTAAAGCTTTTCGTTTTGTAAGGTGGCCGAACTGTGTGATTGTTTGGTAATTTTAAAATTATGATTCAAAGTTCTTGAAGATCTTGAAGTTGAGTTCTAGATCGATGTATAAGCTTGCTTCATGAGAAGGTTGACTTAATCTTTGGGGAAGTCTAAGACTTCGTTGCTTGACAAATGATTCTCAAATTTAGGGGGAGTCTAAGTTCATCAAGTGAAATAGTCTTTACTAGAAGGAGGAAAGATTATAATTGAGAGGAAGTCTTACTATGAAGAAATTGAATTTCTAGCAAAAGCCTGTGAACGTCGTGCATTTGACAATCAATTTGATAACACAAAATAACATAGAAGAAACATACAATTTCATAGGATAAACACATTAAAATTTATAAGCATGTAATTTCTATAGAGGGGAAGAGATAAGGAAATACTTACCCTTGTAGAATTCTTTCTTTAAGAATTTTTCCTCTCCTGGAACTCAATAAACAACAAGAATGTAAGACACCATCATTTGGGCTTCCTTACTAATCTCTGGCAAGGAATTAGATTATGGGATCTAATTTGTGCTTTGTCAGAGGAGGGAATGGCAGAGAGGAATTGAGAGAGATGTCGTTTCTCTGAGAGAAATCTCTACTTCCTTCTGTAACCATTACTTAACAAAATCATCATGAGAGAATGCATAACGTGAGGTGAATAACTCCCCTCTCTCCAACAATCGTTCCCTACAACTGTAGGGGAGTTAAGTTTTTAATTAGAATATTATTTAATTTAATTAAAATTAATTCAAAATATAATTTTAATTAAATATAATTAATTAATCCTATCAATCAATTATAAAATTAAATAAGAAAAGGATTAATTAATAATCTCATTAATTAATTATAACCTTAATTAAATATCAAATATTTAATTAAACATGCATTTAAATCATATTCAAATGTATAACTATCTCATAACCTAATTGAATTTTATCCTGAAGTATTTATATGAATCACATTCATATAACTAATATTTGAATCTTATTCAAACATATTACTATCATATATTATATAGTATTAATTATAAATCATGTTTATAATTAGCCATATGTTATAATATATCAATATACATTATATTAATTTGAATCTCATTCGAATATTTATCTCTCTTATTAATTATAAATCATATTTATAATTACCTATAATGTATCAACATACATTATATTTTATATAGTCATATCAATATAAAATTTTCCTTAAATAATTTGAACAATTCAAATTATTCAAAAACCATATATTCCTTGTTTTATCCTTATCGAGCTAGCAATGGGACCTAATAGACCTACAGATTAGAAGCTTCAATGATACAAGATTAAATAATTAAACTCTTTAATTAATTTATCAACATTCATTAACTGCAGGTTACTCCACTAAAGACCCACAGTTGCACTCTTTGCACTGTAGATATATTTTTGTGTCCACGGATATAACCAATCAACAGTAAGTCGATATTAAACGAATTGTTTGTAAATAAAACTAGATCAAATTATCGTTTGCCCCTGTAGTTACGTATAATTTCTTAAGTACCATTGAATCCTCTAACGAACAATTAGTTATAGTTCAACTATAAACAAAATCCCTTTCGGACTAGCGAGAGGGTGAGATGCCTCATTATTCAAGACTCGAAATCAGCCTTTAAAAGAGCAATTCATTTACTTACCCTAAATATGGGAATGAGAGAATTTCATCTTGTATAGTTATGTTCCCAGCTCTCTACTTGGACAAATCTCCAAAATAGTACGATTATTGAGTCAACGAAACTGGTCACTCTCACCCATACAGATCAAAAGATTACCCTCACAGACAAGAGTTCATAACCCACTTAGGATTAAGGTCAAATCACCTACGGTCATCCTATTGAAATGTTTATCTCTTCAAGAAATGGCATTATAAAAAGAGACTAATCGTTTCGCGGTCCGGTCTTATACAAATTCTTTGTATAGGATACCCCAACTCACATGTCTCCACATGAACGATTAGGATCACATTGTTTGTAACACTTTACAACTATTGTAATAATTACAAAGTGAGTCGTATGCGTAGTGTCACTAGGATAAGGTATCCAACCTTATCCATATACTACAGACCAACTAGGTTATTACTTAAACATAATCCACCTATATGTCAACCACATACATGTTTAAGTTTCATACAATAACCTAGGATCTTAGTTTATTGGATTGAGTTACACATTTTAAATGTCAATTAAAATAACTCCTTATTTTATTAAATAAATAAATTTCATTTATACATTACAAATCACGAGGTTTAGGAAACAATCCCCAACAATCTCCCACTTGTCCTAAAGCTAATAGGGTGTAAAAAATAGTAAATATAAAAGTTACTATAAAGGAATGTACACTAATATAATAAAATAGGGCATACACTATACCCAATAACATCTCCCACTTGCCCTAGATAATGTGGTGCATATCTCGTAGATCTAGACACTGTAAATGACCCTCAACAAAACTTTAGCTGTGAAAGCTTTTGTAAATTGATCAACAACATTATGCTCTGAAGCTATCTTTCTAACTATCGCACCCTCTCTTTGCACAATCTCCTGTATCAAATGATATTTTCTTTCAATATGCTTCCCACGTCTATGGCTTTAAGGTTCGTTGGAGTTTGCCACAACACCACTATTATCACAACAATGTGCCATGGGAAAAGTCATATTGAAACAACTTTCAAATCTATCAAGAACTTTCTAAGCCAAACTACTTCTTTAGCAGCTACATATTCAGCCTCCATGGTGGAGTTAGCAATATAACCTTGCTTGACACTCCGCCAAACTATAGCTCATACGTTTAGAGGGAACATTGATCCTAATGTGGATTTCTTAAAATCTCTATCGGTCTGAAAATTAGAGTCGGTATATCTTGTAAGGATCAAATCCTTAGCCCCAAATACGAGCATATAATCTCTCGTCTCCTAAGATACTTGAGGATGGTCTTAATTGCAGTCTAGTGATCAAATCTTGGATTGGATTGATATCTACTGACTATTCTCACTGCATAATATATGTCAGGTTTTATACACAATATGACATACATGAGATTGCCCACAAATGATGCAAGGAATCCGACTCATTTCCTCAACCTCTTGAGGAATCTTATGAAACTGTTCCTTAGACAATACAATTCCATATATGAAAGGTAACAAATCCCTATTGGAATTGTGCATCGAATATTTGACAAGAATTATCAATATATGATGCCTGAGACAAGGCCAACATTTTGTTCTTATAATCTCTAATGTTCTAAATCCCTAGAAAAAACTGCACCCCACCCAAATCTTTCATTTGGAATTAGGTGGCTAGACATTTCTTTACATCCTTCAGTTAACCTACATCATTCCTGATGATTAGGATATCATCCATACAGGTCTTATAGTTTGTAAATGTATTTATACAAACAATTTATTTATCTAATAAAATAAGAGGTATTTTGTAGTTGCATTAACCTAAAAACCAATAAACTAAGATCCAAGGTTATCTTTTATAACTTAAATATGTATGTGGAGACATATAGGTGGATCATGTTTAAGTGATAACTTAAACGGTCTGTAATAGATGGATAAGGTTGGGTACCATATCCTGGTGATACTATGAATACAACCTGCTTTGTAGTTGTTATAATTATTGTAAAGTACTACAAATGATTTGATCATGATCATTCATGTGGAGACATGTGAGTAGGGGTATTCTATAAAAGAAAGTTTTATAAGACCGGACCACGAAATGAATAGTCTCTCTATATAACACCATTACTAGAAGAGACTTACATTTCACCAGGATGACCATAAGTGACTTGACCTTAATTCTGAGTGGGTTTTGAACTCCTGCTTGTGAAAATGATTCTTTGATCTATATAGATGAGAGTGGCCACTTTTACCGACTCAATATGCCTACCATTTTGAGGATTCGTCTAATTAGGGAGCTAGCAACGAAGCTATACAATAAAGAATTCACTCCTTCCCTACTGTTAGGGTAAGTAGATAAATTGTTCTCTTACAGACTGATTTTGACACTTAAACAATGTGTCGTCACACCCTCTCCTGACTCGATGGGGGTTCAGTTATAATTGGACTATAACTAATTGTTCATTTGAGGGATCAGTGGTACTTAAGAAGTTAGATGTAACTACAGGGGCAAAATGATAATTTTGGCCCAACTGTACGTACGAGCAATTTCTAAATGGTCAACGCACTATTGATTGGTTATATCCAATGGATATAGAAATATATTTGTAGTGCAAAGAGTGCAGTTATCGGTCTTTAGTGGAGTGATCGGTAGTAAATGAAAGTTGATTAATTTAATTGAAGAGATTAATTGATTAATCAAGTACCATTGGAGCTTCAATATATAGGTCCACAATGTCCCCTCGTTCGCTCAATTGGAACTAATGAGAATCGAATTGATTTTGGGTTCATTTGAATTGTTCAAATTAATTGAAGGGAATTAATTTTATAAGATATAATTAATATAATGTATGTGATACATTATAATATAAAATTAATTATATGAGATATAATTAATATAATGTATGTGGTACATTATAATATAAAGTTTCTTTTAGAGAAATAAATATTTGAATATGATTCAAATATTGATTATATGAATGTGATTCATATAAAAAACTATAGGTTAAAATTAATATGAATATGATTCGTATTAAATACTATAGGTTAAATGAGAGAATAATAAACTATAGATTATATCATATGTGATATTATATGAACTATATGTTTTGTATTACATTAGATATGACATATGGTTTAACATATGATATATATATTAAATTATTTATTATATATATATATATATATATATAATTAAAAATCATTTTTTTAAAATCAGTTATTAGAAGGGAGTTATATGATAACTCCCCCCTTCTCTCTCGTTTAACATGGGTAGTGGAATAGAAGTTGAGATAGACTTTATCTTCTTCTTGCAATCTCACCCAAGAAAGAAGATTAACTCTCTCTGATATTTGCTCTCAAGAAAAACTCTCCCTTTCCAAAATTAACATACTGAAGCCCACGTAACTCTCAGGGAAGAGTAAGAATTCGATTTGTTCATGACTTGGAGGGAAACGTGAAATTTTTTTTGTCTTCAAGGGTAAGTACTCATAATCCTTTATTCCTATCTAATATTAAAATTGCATGCTTAATCGGATTTGTGAATCCTAGTTTCCGTCCTCTGTTTAGTTAGATGTTCTGTAAAAAAAAAATTTGGAAAATTGATCCTTCCGCTACGATTATTCACATACTCTTTCAATTGGTATCAGAGCCATGTTTAGTCCCAAATTTCATTTTCAAACTCTAATTAGAGTTATGGTGGGTTTTTTAATTCTACATTAATGAATGTTGGATGTAGTTTTACACGTTTAAATGTTTTTGGGATTGGTATTTTAGAATTCCATTGTTTATTTTTTATTCGGTATGTAAGGGCCCGGTATTTTTGGGCATAATTATAATACTATCGAGTCTTTAATTCATGTCCGGATCGTTCATGATCAAGTTTTGGCTTCAATTTGGTGAAAAATGAAGCAAGAATGGGGGATTTTGGTTGATCGAGTGAGGCAGAGCAAGCTTTCTACCTTGGAGCGTAAGGCTAGAACGTAACGATACTCGCCTTATGCTACAAGGCAGAGAGCGTAGCGTTGCAGCGCTCCAGCCGTAACATCACAATGTTGCGCGGTGCATCGTGGCACTACAGGCAGCATAGCGTTATGCTTCGAGCATCGTACACTCCAAACATGAGGCACGGACGCGAGGACTATTTCAAACCAGCGGTTCGAGCTTCCCAGGCGATTCAAGCAGTGATTTTCTTTTTATTTTTAATTATTATTTGTAATGATTAAGTATTTTAATGTATTTTCATTAATTGAATTAATATAAAGTGTTACATTAATTTAATTAATGTTTTAAGAAGCCAATCTCGGTTTAAATGTTACTTTTAATTATACATGTGATGTATGATTTTTTTATTTATTATTATATGTCACATTGTATGTCCTATAGAAAAAACTCACCATAGAATAAACATTTATTCATGCATCATCTTAATAATTGTTATATTATAAAGATTCATTAAGCATGCTCATGCATCATATTGTATAAATGTTATAAAATATGGTTTCATGCATGAATTACATTTCCATGCATCATTTATATTATAAATGTTATAATATGTAATTTAAATGTATGGATGTATGTTGTTTATTTTTCATTACCTTATTATATAATTGTATATAATGTAATGAAAAAGGAAATGTAAGATGCATGACACCACCTTAGTAAATTATAATTGTTATAATTTTAAAGTATGTCATTAGATACATGTTAGGTTTTAGTAGTTTCATTTAATCTTTATAATTGTTGCAAGTTAAATGAAATTAGAATCAAAATCTATAATAAAGATTTGCATGCAAACATAAGTTAAATCAGTTTTAAATAGTTTAAAATCGGTTTCACACTAGACCTATGTTCATCAAGTTTCTAATATGATTAGAAATAGGTTTAATCTTTTAATTCCGTTAAATAGGATTAAATTGGTTTTAATTAAAAGATTAAATTTATAATAAATTTATCTATAAGGGACATTTGTCTTAGGACAGTTCTGTCTAGGCTAGGGTATTTAAGCTGATGGAAACGGAATACCCCTACTTGGGAACTGACCTGTAAGGTGAATTAGATAAATTTTTTAGAATCGTACAATGAGTGAATAATGTTTATTAAAGTATTTAATGAACATAACTTAACATTGTTAAACTATCAAATGTAAATATTACATTGGGCAAAGTTGACAAACACTTAATAAAAAATTATTAGCCGAATTTTTTCTAAGCTAATCAACCCTAGGTAAAACACTTCGTAGGAGGTAAATGAGGTACATGATATTTCATTTTTTTTTCCTTTCACTTTTCTCTCTAAAAGTTCATACCATGAGATTTATGCACGGCCTCGAGGCTGAAGGGATCAAATCCCACAGCAGAAGCGTTGTGAATGCCTTGCATCCCACAATTCAATTTTTATATAAACAAATTCAGTATACTAAAACATAATATAAACATGTAATATAACATGTTTTAGGAAAAAGATTAAAACCATTCTTACCTTTGTAGATTCTCAAGCTTCACGAACAATCCTCTTTATGTTCCAACGAACAGCTCCTCCTATGATTTTGATCACGAACGATTTCTTGAACAATCTTGAATACTACCATGAAAGTAACCTCATAATTCTCTAGGATTTCAATAGAGAGATAGGTGGTATCCAACTATTGGGAGAGGGAGAGGAGAAAAGGGTTTTGGAGAGTAGAGAGCAATCTCTTTGTGGCTTAGGAAAAATATTACACAATAACACTTGTGTGTTGTGTATTGTTAGTATATGTGTCTCCCAAATGAGCAATAGGAGGTCTTTATATAGAGAAAAGTCAAGCCATTTTTCTAATTCTTTTCCTATTTCTCTTTTCCATAATTAATTAATTAATTAACACTTATTTAATTAATTAGTCTAATTAATTAAATACCACTTATTTAATTAATTAGCACAATTAAATAACACTTATTTAATTTAATTTGCACATGAATTAAATAACTATTTATACATTAAATTTAATGTGTATAATTTTTTTATCATAAACATCGTATGTATATGTGCAATACCTCTCTATGAATTAATTATTTGTGAATGTAATTCACTTGAATTAATTAATTGAATCTTATTCAAATATTACTTTCCAATTTAATTTGAATTATAGATCATATCCATAATCAATTATATATTAATCACATTAATATATGGTTTCATCAAATTAATTTGAACAATTCAAATCATCCCTCTTAAATATCCTATAGTAAGCTAACAAGGGGACTTGGTAGACCTGTAGATTAGAAGCTCCAATGATATGAGATTATTTGGCTAAACTCATTAACCAAGTTAATTAATATTCGTTAACTGTGGGTACACTCTACTAAAGACTCACAACTGCACTCTTCTCACTACAGATATATTTTTATGTCCACACATATAGGTCAATAACAGCAAGTTAGTTCTTTACGAGTGTTCGTAACTCCAACTGGGTCAAATTATCATTTTTCCCTTGACTCTGATTCTTTAAGTACCTGTGCTCCTCTAATGAATAACCTATGGTCCAACCAATAAACAGAAACCCCTTTTGAGGCCAATGAGATGGGTAGGACCCTTTGTTCAAGTCCCAGAGACATCATTTAAAGGAACACTCGTCTACTTACCCTTAAGACGGGAATGAGAGAATTCTATCTTGTATTATTATGTTCTCAACTCCTCACTTGGTCTTGTCCCCAAAATGATAGGCATATTGGGTCGACGAACTGACCACCCTCACCTATACAAATCAATGGACAATACCTCGTGAGCAGGAATTCATAATATACTCAGGATTAAGACTACGTTGCCTAGGTCATCCTATTGAAATAGGAACCTAACTAGTTAACAGTGTTACATCTAGTGGTTACTATTTCACGGTCTAGTCTTAAAACTCATTAAATAGGATACCCCAACTCGCACGTTAACTACATGAACGCGTTGGATCATTGTGTTTGTATCAAATACAAAGTGGGTCGTATCCATAGTGTTATCAGGATAAGGTACCCAACCCTATCCCTATACTAGACCCTTCAAGTTATATCTTGAACATTAATCCCTGTATGTTTCCACATACCGTTCAAGACTCAGAAGGTAGTATTGGATGTTAGTTTATTGGATTTAGGGTTATTAAGACAAAAATAGATAAACAACACAAACAATAACATTTAATGAATTAACATCTATAACGATTTATTGATGGCGGTAATTAATAAAATTTACTATCTACGAGTTTTAGGGCATAAAACCCAACAGAGGCACCTTTGCTTGTGTTCCCCTACAGATGGTGTTTGCATAGGTCAATTGTTGGGTATATTGTATGTCCTAGTTTATTGTATTGTATTTGATACTGTACATCTCACTTGCTTTAGGACAAGTGGAACATTGTTGGCTTTGGTGTCCTAAATCTCATATTCTTGTAATTTATAAAAATAAATTATATATTTAATAAAATAAGAGGTATTTTATTAACATTTAGACTGCATTAATTTGATCTAATAAACTAAGATCCAAGGTTATTTTATGAAACCTAAAACATGTACGTGGTTGATATACAGGTGGAATAAGTTTAAATAATAACCAAAATGGTCTGTAGTAGATAGATAACATTGGGTACCTTACCTTGATGACATTACGAATATGGTCTGTTTTGAAGTTGTTACAATTTTTGTAAAGTGCTACAAATATTCTAATCTCGATCATTCATGTGGAGACATGAGAATAGAGGTATTTCATACAAAGAGTTTTTATAAGACCGGACCACGAAATGAATAATCTCTCTATATAACAATGTTGTTAGAAGAAACTTACATTTTACTAGGATGACCATAGGTGACTTGACCTTAATCTTGAGTGAGTTGTGAATTCCTGTTTATGAGGGAAATCTTTTGATTTTTATAGGTGAGAGTGGCCATGTTAGCCAACTTAACAAGCCTCATTTTGGGGATTTGTACGAGTAAGGAGCTGGGAACACAACTACATAAGATAGAATTCACTTATTCCCGATATTAGGAAAAGTAGATAAATTGCTCCTATCATAGCTGATTCCGGATCTTAAACAATGAGGCCTCAATCTCTCACTAGCCCAAAAGGTGTTAGTTTATAGTTTGACAATAAACTATTTGTTTATTAAAGGAATCAATGGTACTTAAAGAGTTACATGTAACTACAGGGGTAAAACAATAATTTGACCAATTGTAATTATGGGCAATTTGTGAAAGGTCGACACATTATTGATTGGTTATATCTGTGGACACAAAAATATATCTGTAGTATGAAGAGTGCAGTTATCGGTCTTATGTGGAGTCACCAATAGTTAATGAACATTGATTAATTTAGTTAAAGAGTTTAATTAATTAATCTCAATGAAAGAACTCTTCACAAGAGTACCTATGAGCCGAAGCGAATCTTTCCAATTCATTGTGACAAAATTTCTATATTTACATTCACACATACAGATATGCATTCAAACTACTAAATTATTGGCATGCTTTATGATAAATGCACAAGAGAACAAGGAACTTACTAGTTGAAGACTTTCTTCTCGGCAAATCTTGCTCTCTCCACAAACAGCATTCTTACGCTCTTGCTAGATCAGCAGAAAATCTTCAGCAACACCTTGGTCGTCTACACGAATGGCTTCGTACAAACAGCAGGAAATGAGGATGACACTACCAATTGGAGCCCTTAGTATTCTCGAATTGAGAATCCAAAGTGTGGGCTCTGTTCGAATTTGGTAGAGGTGAGGAGTAAAAGAGATCGTGTACAACGATCAAGTAAGTGGGAGAAAGCAACGACTATCGTATAGTCAGGATGCTTGATCGTTTAGGTGAGGTACACGATTGTGTAGTAAAATCTAAGAGATCATCTATACGATCGTTTAGTTAGGCTCGGGCGTTGAGCGATCGTTTAATAAAGTGCACGCGCGGGTGAGTGGTCATTTAACAAAAGTTGCACTATTGTATAAGCTCTCAATCACTAAGCGATCAAATACCAAACACTCTGTGAGCAATTACGTGTGTTCTCTCTGCAAAATGAAACAAATTTTCATTTTATTCTTCGATTACGAAAACCGAATTGAACTTCCCACTAACGCATGGTTACGGAGAAAACGTCGGGCAATTATCCCATAACTCTCCAATTATAATAAAATAATAAATATAATCATATTATATTCATAACCTATAGTTTGATATCTTATATCAACTACAGTGTTTTCTTCTCTACTTGATATAAATCATATTTATATCCAATTTCCTCCAAATTAATGTATCTCATACATTTAGTCAATCATATCATATATAATTAACCAGTTCAATTATATCATATATAATCGAACTCCCTCTTGTCAATTTGAACATTTCAAACTGACCCAAAAACTGATTCTCAACTTGTATCCAAGCTACCAAGGGGACCTTATGGACCTATGGCTCGAAATTCCAACGGTATGTGAATAGCTGACTAAACTCTTTAGCCACGAGATCCACCATCTGTTAACTGCCAGGCATTACATTAAAGACTGACAACTGAACTCTTCTTACCACAGATATATTTCTGTGTCCATCGGATATAACCAATCATCAATACAATAACCCTTCACAGGTGTTCGTAAGTACAGCTGGGCCAATTTATCGTTTTGCCCCTGTAGTTACATCTTACTCCTTAAGTACCACTAATCCCTCTAATGAACAATACAACATAGTCCTACTATGTGTGGACACCTCTCGGGCCATGAGAAGGTGTGTGGTGCCACATCGTTCAAGCTCCAGGATTAGCCCTTAAGGGAGCAATCTATCTACTTACCCCTTCTTCGGTAAAGAAGTGAATTTCATCTTGTGTAACTGAGTTTCCAGCTCCCAAATCAGACGAATTCCCAAAGTGGTAGGTTTGAGTTGGCAGCCTGGCCACTCGCACCCATGCAAATCAAAGGATCGCTCTCAATGGCAGGAGTTTCCAACTCACTCAGGATTGAGGTCATGTTACCTATGGTCATCCTAATGAAGTGAAGTCTCTGTCATGAACAACGTTATATAACGAGATGTTAACACTTCGTGGTCAGGCCTTATATAAACTCTTTGTATAGGACGCCTCTGCTCGCATGTCCCCACATGAATGATTAGAATCAGACCATCTATGGCAATTACAACACTTGTAACCATTCCACAAAGTAGGTCGCATCCGTAACGTTACTAGGATAGGTTTCCCTCCTATATCCATATACTACAGACCATTTTGGTTGTCTCTTAAGACATGATCCACTTGTATGTCACCACATACATGCTTAAGTTACATAATAACAATCAGGGATTTTAGTTTATATGTTTGTGGTAAAGCAAATAAAACATCCAATGTGCAAAGTCAAGAAGTGAAGAAAATATCATTTATCATACATCACAAGCGTTTGTACAAACTGTTTACAAACTACAAGACAAGAGACTTTAGAGCATTATCCCCAACAATCTCTCACTTTTCCTAAAGCGAGTGGGGTGTACAAAAATTAGTACAAAACAATAAACTAGGGCACCAAGGCCGAGTACAATAATATCTCCCACTTGCCCTATTCCAGCCGTGGGCAGTCCTGTAGACCCATGCTGAAGGTAACCCTCAAACACTATAGCCGTGAGAGCCTTCGTAAACAAGTCAGCAACGTTGTGCTTCAAAGCGATCTTTGTGATGATCACGTCCCCTCGATGCACTATGTCACGGATCAGGTGATACTTTCGCTCTATGTGTTTGTCGCACTTATGACTCCTTGGCTTCTTGAAGTTCGTCACAGCACCACTATTGTCACAAAAGAGGGTGATGGGCCTAGACATATCTAGAAATACTTCCAACTCTGTCAGAAACTTCCTGAGCCAGACGACTTCCTTAGCAGCTTCATAAGTCGCTACGTACTCGACCTCCATAGTGAAGTGGCGATGCACCCCTGCTTATTGCTTCGCCACACTACAACTCCTCTGTTAAGAGTAAAAATTGACCTTGAAGTGGACTTGCAAGAGTCCCTATCAGTCTGAAAGTTAGAATTTGTGTATCCAGTAAAGATCAAATCCTTAGATCCATACACGAGCATGTAGTCCCTCATTCTCTGAAGATACTTGAGGATGTTCTTAATTGTGGTCTAGTGACCCTGGCCTGGGTTTGACTAATACCTACTGACTATTCCCACAGCGTAACAAATGTCTAGCCTAGTACAGAGCATCGCGTACATCAAACTGCCATCGACAGATGCATTTGGGACCCGTCTCATCTCCTCAACCTCATGAGGCGTCTTAGGACACATGTCCTTAGACAAAGTGGCTCCATGCTTGAATGGCAGTAGGCCCCTTTTGAAGTCCTGCATCGAGTACTTGAGCAAAATTTTTTCAACGTACGATGCTTGAGATAGCGCTAACATTTTTTTCTTACGATCTCAAAAGATCTGTATACCCAGAACAAACTGAGCCTCTCCCAAATATTTCATTTGGAAATGGGTCGCTAGCTAGTTCTTAACTATAGTTAGTAGACCTACATCATTCCCAATGAGTAGGATATTGTCTACATATAACATTAAGAAAACTACTGAATCGTTGATGATCTTCTTGTAGACACAAGGTTCATCAATGTGTTGGTCAAAACCATACGATTTGATCGCAGTATCAAACCAAATGTTCCAAGATCAAGGTTCCTGTTTCAGTCTATAAATGGACCGATTCAATTTTGCAAACTTTTTGCTCCTGACCTTGGGCAATGAATTCCTTGGGTTGTACCATGTAAATGGTCTCCTCAAGATTGCCATTAAGAAAGTTTGTTTTGACGTCCATTTGCTAGATCTCATAATTATAATAAGTTGCAATGGATAAAAGAATGCATATCGACTTTAACATGGCACCAGGCGAGAAAGTCTCCTCATAGTTGACTCTCTCTACCTGAGTATAACCTTTTGCCACAAGTTGAGCCTTGAAGGTTTGCACCTTCCCATCAGCAACCTGTTTCCTCTTGTAGATCCATTTACAACCTATAGGTCTTACCTCATCAAGCTAATCTACGAGATCCTATATTGAGTTGAAGTAATCGACTCCTACTCGAGATCCATGGCTTTGACCCATTCATCCCGGTCTATTTCCTCCATTGCCTTCTGATAAGACAACGGATCCTCAACGTCGCCATCTGTTACCATAGCTAGGATTTCT
>NC_052360.1:23400180-23411425 GCF_009727055.1 Benincasa hispida
CTGTGAAACCCAAATAGTGAATAGGCGGGTTCGCAACCCTCCCACTGCATCGAGGTTCCCTCAACTCTTGAGGTGAAACCGACCTACTAGATGAACTATAATCAACAACTCTTGCTGATGAAGCAGGCCCTTCAACAATTCTTACTGAAGTTTCAGTAGTTTCGTTGGAAAGCTCATGTAACACGACTTTAGTATGTGGACTGTGCTCCTTAATATGATCCTCCTCCATAAAAGTAGCGTTCGTATAAACAAGCACCCTATTTTCCGACGAATCACAAAAATAACCCCCTCGTGTACCTTTGGGGTACCCTACAAAGAAGCATAACCTCGACCGTGGTTCCAACTTCTTGGGATTTGCCTCAAGCACATGTGTTGGGCAACCCCAAATGCGGAAGTGACATAAACTAGTTTTACGCCTGTTCCACAATTCTAGAGGTGTTCTTCCAACACTCTTGGAAGGAAGACAGTTGAGTATGTATACCGCAGTCTCCACTGCGAAATCCCAAAATAATTCTGGTAAGGAAGCGTAACTCATCATCAAATGAATCGTGTCCAACAAAGTTCTATTTCTCCTCTCTGCTACACCATTCTACTGAGGTGTGCCCAGTGCTGAGAGTTGGGAAACGATTCCATGTTCTATCAAATAATCCTAGAACCCCGAATCCAAAAACTCTTCACCTCGATCTGATTTAAGTGTTTTAATCCGTCTATCCAATTCATTTTCAACTTCAGACGTGAACTCTTTGAACTTTTCAAAGGGTTCAGACTTCCGTTGCATCAGATAAACATACCCATACCTAGAGTAATCATCAGTAAAATCGATAAAATACTCATAGCCACCTTGGGCTCACACATTCATAAGACCATAGAGGTCAGAACGTACTAACTCAAGAGGCTCTTTGGCTTAATAACATTTTCTAGTAAAATGCCTTTTAGTCATCTTACTCTCAAGGTAAGATTCGCACACCGGTATAGAACTTTCTTCTAACTCACTGAGAAGGCCATTTTTCACCAATCTCTCAATCCTATTGAGATTGATGTGCCCTAATCGAAGCCGCCAAAGTTGGGCATTTTATTTTGGAGAAATTCGTTAACGTTTAGATTGAGTACGACAGATTTAAACAACTCTGTGTTATGAAGGGAACTTAAGGCTAACGGTCTTAGCACATACAAGTTATTTTCCAGTTTAGTTGTAAAAATTTGAACACCATATTTATGAATAAACACTTTATCCACATTAAAAGAAAGTGTATATTTATATTGTAACAGACATATTGCAGAAATAAGGTTCCTCTTTAATTCAGGAACAACACAAACGTCTTTTAAAACCAGAAACCTATTCTGCAAATTAACTGGATGCCTCCCACTACCACAGCTGAGATGACGTATCTGATGCCTACTTGCGTCGTCATCTCACCAGCCTCTAGTTATCGCCAGGATCTAGACCACTGAAAAGAAGAACAAACGTGATTAGTGGCGCCCGAATCAATTATCCAGGCAGAATCATCATTCTCCACTAAACATGTTTCTAGCACAAGTAAATCATATTTACCTTTGTCTGCTTTGGCCTTAGCCTTGGCGGCCTTTCTTTCCTTTAGCCAGCGAGGATAATTCCTCTTCCAGTGTTCATTTTGGTTGCAGTGGAAATATTTTCCTTTTTCAACCAGTGAAGGACGCCTCCTTGGAATGACAGGTGGCGGGTTAACAGGCACTTTCCCTTTTCTCTTACCACCCTTCTTCTTCTTCCCCTATCCAAAGTTAGAAGTAGAAGGTGCAAACTTCGTTCCCAAGGTCGAACCTCGATGGAACGTCCTAGAAGATGAAGCAACATTTGCCTCACCCCTTTTCCTCTCATTACTTTTTAGTAAAGATTGGTATGTCTGCAACTCATTGAGGAGAGTTTTAAGAGTGTATTCCACTTTGTGATGAATCGCTTTGCTAACAAAGTGGATAAATCTCTCTGGCAAAGAATGCAGGATGATGCTAACCTGACTTCCCTCATTGATTCTAGACCCATTCATCTCTGCCACGTTAAAGTGGGCCATCATATTAAGCACATGTTCACGAACAGAGGTGTCTTCCTCCATTTTGGAGTTGAAGATGTATTTCAAAGCCTCATGCTTGAGCTATCCAGACGGTTGTCCAAACATCCCCTGCAGGGACTCCATGATCTCACGCGCTGAGACCATGAGCTCATGTTTCTTGGCCAACACGTCACTCAGATTGGCCAAGATATAGACTCAAACCTTCTCGTTTGTCCATGTCCAACTCTCCTACGCCTCCCGAACATTTCAAGCGGCGTTTGGAGCTGGAATATGAGGATATACCTTCGTTAGGGAAAACATTAGATCCTCGATGATGAGTATCGTCGTGATCATATGTTTCCAACTAGAATAGTTGTTGCAATAAGTTTTTCGATGCTGAGCAAAGCGATTGTGGCTGTAGCCATTTTAAAAACCGTTGCTGAAAAACAAACAAACTTTTATATGACTTTGCTACACCACATTTTAACCAATTACTTTTAGCAAAAAAGTTTCCAAGTACCCTAAGTGATAAAATATTCTATTTTGCAATGATGCCCCAGCGAGGCAGGAAAAACGTCACCGGTGGGGTGATCAGATGCCCCTTCACTAAGAGGAGACATTCCCAACCATTAGGCAGAACCAACTCTTGAAACTGAACCTAACACCCACCATTTATTTGGTCTAGAACTGTTAACCCTTAACAATTCTGCGTAAGTGTGACCCCTCATTTTTGACGCCAGAGTCCCGCCCTAATGAGCCCACCGTAGGGAAGAAGCAGATTAGAACAAGAGACTAAGTAACCTTATCCTCTTTCAAGAGATCAAATAAAGAAACGTGCAAAACTGCCATCCTATAGGGGGACACTCCCAAGGTGCCTCTGTTGGGATTTGTGCCCTAAAGTCTCGCGTCCTGTAGTTTGTAAACAACTTTGTACGAACACCTGTGATGTATAATATATATGATAATTACTTCACTTCTTGACTTTGCACATTTAGATGTTTTTATTTTACCACAAACCAATAAACTTAGTATCCCTGATGTCTTTATGTAACTTAAGCATGTATGTAGTGACATACAAGTGGATCATGTCTCAAGTGACAACCAAAAATAGTCTGTAGTGTATGGATATAAAAGGGAAACCTTATCTTGGTACTCCTACGAACGCAGCCCACTTTGTGGAATTGTTACAAATGTTGGGACATGTCACAAATGGTCTGATTCTGATCATTCGTGTAATGGACATACGAGCGGGGGCATCCTATACAAAGAGTTTGTATAAGACCTGACCTCGAAGTGTTAATGTCTTGTCATATAACATCCTTCATGACTGAGATTTCACTTCACTAGGATGACTATAGGTAACATGACCTCAATCCTGAATGAGTTGGGAACTCCTTCCATTGAGGGCGGTCTTTTGATTTGCATGGGTGCAAGTGGCCAGAGTGCCGACTCAAACCTACCATTTTAGGGATCCATCTGATTTGGGAACTGAGAACTCAGCTTCACAAGATGGAGTTCACTCCTTCTCCAAAGCAGGGGTAAGTAGATAGATTGCTCTCTTAAAGGTTGATCCAGGGGCTTGAACGATGTGGCGCCACGCACTTCTCATGGCCCAAGAGGTGTTCACACATAGTAGGACTATGTTGTATTGTTCATTAGAGGGATCAGTGGTACTTAAGGAGAAAGATGTAATTATAAGGGCAAAACGGTAAATTGGCCTGCTGTAATTACGAGCATCTGTGAAAGGTCATCGTACTGATGATTGGCTATATCCAATGGACATAGAAATATATCTAGGGCAAGAAGAGTTCAACTGTCGGTCTTTAGTGGAATGCCTGGCAGTTAACGGATGGTGGATATCGTGACTAAAGAGTTTAGTCAGCTATTCACGTACCGTTGGAGCTTCGAGCCATAGGTCCATAAGGTCCCCTTGGTAGCTTGNGTGGATATCGTGACTAAAGAGTTTAGTCAGCTATTCACGTACCGTTGGAGCTTCGAGCCATAGGTCCATAAGGTCCCCTTGGTAGCTTGGATACAAGTTGATAGTCATTTTTTGGGTCAGTTTGAAATGTTCAAATTGACAAGAATGAGTTCGATTATATATGATATAATTAAACGAGTTAATTAAATATGATATAATTAACTTTATGTATAAGATACATTAATTTGGAGGAAATTGGATATAAATGTGATTTATATCTAGTGGAGGAAAATACTATAATTAATATATGATATTAATTTATATATTATGAATATGATGAGATCGTATTCATTGAACGGTTATAAAGGAAATGGGACGACGTCTCTTTTGTTCTAATAACGGATGAGTGTATTGAAATATCATTTTGAGATGCATAAATAGTTGATAGTGTGTTAAACATGAGATGTGCGGACATTGTGTTAAATAGTGTGTCATCGCTTAGAAAATCAGTGCCTATATGATAGTGCCTGCACGATCGCTTACATATACAATATTGCTAAGCAATCGCTTACCTATTACACCTTCGCATGCTATTTACTAAACGATCGTTTACCTTTACCTAAGTGATCATTTAGCTCCTGATATTTACTAAACGATCATATAGACGATCGCTTAGTTTTTCCTACACGATCGTTTAGACGATCGCACACCCTTTTCCTACACAATCGTTTAGACGATCGCTTATTTTTTCCTACACAATCGTATACTTCACCTAAACGATCAAGCATCTTGTCTATGCGATAGACGACCTCATCTTCCACTTGCTTGATCATTGTGTACGGTCCCTCTTCCTCCTTCCCTTTACCAAATTCAAACAAAGCCCACACTCTAGATTCACACTCTAAGAATACTGAGGCCTCTGAGTGGTAGTGTCATCTCTATTTCCTTCTGTTCGAGTGGTGATTGTTCGAGGTAGACGGTTGGGTTTAAGACTCGCTGTGAAGAAATCTTCAACTGGTATGATCTTTTGATCTTTTTAGCATTATGAATGCATATTAGTATGTTTGAATGTATATGTGGTAATTCTGTCACAATGAATTGAAAAGATTCGGTTCCACTCGTAGGTACTCTTGAATAAAAGTTCCTTCAACATCGAGGCGATGCACAAAAACTTTATTCAATCCAACGAGAGAGACCATGGGATATGCTATCGCACTTCCTGCTCCCACTTACTATGAACATTCTCTCCATCTACCTTGATATTGACCTACCCAAACACCATCCTTTAGGGGGACACTCCCAGGGTGCCACGAGGCCGAGGGTAGATCTCATGGTGTGGACTATAAGGGAGAAACGTGAAAGGTTTAAATAAAGCATCATATGCCCCAAGTACCTCCCACTGAATGTTCTACCTAGGGGTTCATTAACCTAGACAATCCGGCTACTGATTTTAGCTAAGTCATCTTTTAAGTCCGCTCAAAAAATCTCTTTTATCTTTGAAATAATACAAGATCAAGTAGTCACATTTAAACTCTTTAATGGACTGTCCTTAACTTGCATGCATGCATCAAATCTATCTAATTCACCTTTCCAGGTAGGTTCCCAGGTAAGGGTGTTATGTTTCTGTCAACTTAAATACCCAGCCTAGACAGAACCCGCCTAAGACAAAAGGTCCCTTATAGATAGATTTCTTACACTTTAACCTTTTATTAGTCAATTTAATCCAATTAAACTTATTAAAAGATTAAAGCCTAAGGTTTTTAATCATATTAGAACCGTGATCTTAGGTCTATCTCATCGAAGTTTTAAACATTTTAAAAGCATGAATTAAACCTACGTGAGCATGCATGTCTTTCTTATTGCTTTTAGTTCTAATTTCTTTTTATAACCACTATTAAAGAAACAACTAAAACATACATTGTTACATAACAAGGTATTTATAATGCTTATAAAGTAACTTATGTGTCATGCTTCATGCAATGTTCGATCATGACTATACATAACTTTTATATACAAATAACAACCAAGCATAATGTTTTCCATACACCCTTAGACTATAACAATTATAATATAAAGATGATGCATGCCAATGCCTTGATGCATGCATAATATAACTCTTATATTATATGATGCATGGGCATGCTCTTACGTAATCTAAATCATGCTTCTCTAAATCATAACATTTATAATAAAGAGATGATGCATGACCAATGCATAACCTAAGGTGGGATTTTTCTATATGTACATACCATATGACATATAAAATATAAACCATACATCTCTGGATAAAATAAAACAGATTAATGGATCGGGATGAACCACCTATAAAACTGGAATAAAAAATTCTAAATATTACATTTTTTTCCATCGAGCAAACCGATTCATAGGCGAACCAGGTCTTGAACTGCCAGGCGAACCTCCCATCATTTAGTAAACGCCTCCAGGTAAACAATCGTGTAGTGAACACTAGACGATAACGCGAATGCTAAACGATCGCTTAGACGACAAGAGGCTGCGAAGCCTGATCGTTTAGATGATCGCTTAACACGCGATAGGTAAACGATTTACCACGCGATTTCCTCCGCGATCGTATAGTCAGAAACTAAGCGATGAGGCTTGCTAAGCTATTACTGCTCGTTCTTAGTAGGCCTTGAGATACCTCCAAGCGATAAAAGACCACGCCGATATCCCAATCTTCAACTTCTCAGCGATCATTCTGTTATACCTCTGAGTACTATCGTACACGACCCGTACCAACATGCTCTTAAGTTCATCTTCATCCCTTGTAGATAGTATACATAGCAACTCCTTTGCTATTGAAGCTCACTTCTTTTTCTTACGAACGACCTCAAACGACTGCAAACTGAGACTGTTGAATACAGACTCGATTGCAAAATAATAATGGCCCAAAAATGGGCAAGGGCCTTCTACAAATTAACTGGAAATGATAAAAGAATTAACAAACCAAGGCTATTCATGATTACCATTAAAACGCGTTCTCATTTAATACACACATCTACAAACGAAGGGAATTAACAATTAAAACGGAGAGTAGACATGTTTCACCCACCTAGAATGAAAGGCAATTCTTTGCATCAATGAATTTGCGAATATCATAAACCTGTCTCTGATTACAAATTGAAGGACGTTTGCTTATACAAGAGCATACCTATGAGCGAAAGTGGGATTTTCCAATTCAATATGTGACAGGAGATTTACACACTATTTTACATTTCATTCCATACAGATATGACAGTTCTAAACTACTCTAATTTACTAGCATGCTTTAAGATAGAATACCACAAATAAGAGAATCAAGAATACCAGACTTGTCTTCTTGCCTGAAAGTCTTTGCTCTCTCCACAACAGCTCTTCTTACGCTCTTGATGAGGAGTCAGCAGGCGATTATCGTTCAGCAATCTTCGGTCGTCTACAAACGAACCGGCTTTGCACGAAACAACAGGAAATGGGGAACGACGACCACCTTGGCGCCCTTAGTATTCTCGGCTCGTAGGTAAGAATCCAAAGTGTAGGTCTGTTTGGATTGGTAGAGGTAAGGAGGAAAGCTGATCGTGCACGAATAAGTAAAGTGAACAAGCGGAAGTGAGAAAGCAATGTACTACTTGTATAGTTTCAGGGATGTTTGAATCGATTAGAGTGGGTACTTGAAACGATGGCGTGGGTAAGAAAAAAGCTAGGCGATCGTCTATACGATCGTTTAGTTAGGCTCGGGTGCTAAGCGATTGTTTAGTAAAACGTAAGCAATCGGTTAGTAAAGCGCGCGCGCGTGTGAGTGGTCGTTTAACAAAAGTTGCACTATCGTATAGGCTCTCAATCACTAAGCGATCGAATACCAAACACTCCGTGAGCATTTACGTGTGTGATAACTGGTAGAAATACAAGTTATTACAACTCAAATAAGTAAAACAATGAGAGAATGCGACGGTAAAATAAGCAATATCATGTCCAAAAGCGCTAAACTGAAAGCGATTACGATCGCATGCGCTCATCGCATAAAAGCAGTTAATTTACTTATTATGTGCAAGAAAAATGCGATGGCGCAAGTAAAATTGCAATCCAAAGGAACTAGGCGTCAGCTCGCTTGATGATTGCGATCGCATGCGATCATGAGAAGTTTCTTAAAAAGGTGGCAGCATAAAGATTGTGCATCAAGGTGACAGCATGATAAATCATGATGGGACGGAAAGCTGATGATAGTCGAATCCGAATTTAGTTGACAAGCCATTAAAGTCACACTGTAGCAAGTATACTCAACTTTCGGTTACCATTAATCAGCGCATCAGAGCAGGAGAATTAATACAACCCATCATTGCAATCATTAGAAAGAAAGGTTGTTTCACCTTGAGCTCTATAAATATCGAAGGCCACCAGTGTAAAAGGGATCAAGAAGTAAGAGAGTTAGTTAGTCCGTTCACACACATACTCATAGATATACTTAGAAGACAGAGACGAACAAGGAGACAAAGAAGCTGAGAGATCATTCCCGGACAGATCGAGAGACTGCCAGAAAGTGTTACAAAGGAGAGATGGCCAACACTTGCGAGAGCAAGAATACACATCGAGAATAGAGTTGGAGTGAAAAAGAACAGTGTAAAAGGCCACAGAAAGCAAGACATTGCTTACCGGGCTTCTTATCTCTCAATTCCATTGTTATTTTGTATTCAGTACTTTATTTATAGAGAATGGAAATCTCATTTCAATCTATGTTCAATCTCTCTATACTTCGCATGAGTAGCTAAATTTCTGAATGGGTTGAGAAGTATTCAGCTAGCATGACTTAAGATTTACATTTTATGCGATCATCTTGTCTTATGTATGTGTCATTCACCCTTTAGAGATACTTGAGAGAGTGGTCTAAAGATAGAATCAAAACTTGAGATAGTCAGATTAGAATCTAGGCTTGAGAGAGTCAGATTAGAACAGCATAAGCAAGAAATAGAAACTTAGACATAAGTTCTGTTGCTATCTACACATTGCATGCACCCTAGAAATAGGTATAACTGTATGTTGTCATCTTGTTTTATGTATGCATTATTCATCATCGCATAGATAAGAATAGAGGCTTAGACATAAGTCCTATCGACTTTATCGTATACTCATTGCATGCGTCCTAGAAATAGGAGTTATGGCATTCAACATTGAGAAATGACGTTTTGTTATTTGTGTGTAGCATGATCACATAAATTGTGCACAAACTTAGGAAATGTTAGCTAAACCCCTTCTCAACCCCTTCGTCGCATATTTATTGTAACTCTACGCTTTTATCAACTCTGCGTTCAACTCTGTCGCATAGGAAAAACTCTTAATCAAAACATCATCCACTTAATTTGTTTTTACTACCGCAAAAGAATCAAAGTGATTGTCGCATATTTACTTAGTACTCCTTGTGTTCGACCCTGGACTTATCAGGAAACCTAATAAGCTTATACTTGGGTCTTGTTAGGAAAACTTGCATGATCACCGCAAACTCACACCATAACACATCACAAATTGCACGCATCAATGTGTTCTCTGCAAAATGAAACCAATTTTCATTTTATTCTTCGGTTACGAAAACCAAATTGAACTTCCCATTAACACATGGTTACGGAGAAAACGTCGGGCAATTATCCCATAACTATCCAATTAATAAAATAATAAATATATTCATATATAACCTTAGTTTGATATCATATATCAACCATAGTGTTTTCTTCTCTGCCTGATATAAATCATATTTATATCCAATTTCTTTCAAATTAATGTATCTCATACATTTAGTCAATCATATCATATATAATTAACCAGTTCGATTATATCATATATAATCCAACTCCCTTTTGTCAATTTGAACATTTCAAATTGACCCAAAAACTGATTCTCAACTTGTATCCAAGCTACCAAGGGGACCTTATGAACCTATGGCTCGAAGCTCTAATAGTACATGAATAGCTGACTAAACTCTTTAGCCACAAGATCCACTATCCGTTAACTGCCAGGAATTCCACTAAAGACCGACAACTGAACTCTTATTATCATAGATATATTTCTGTGTCCATCAAATGTAACCAATCAATAGTACGATAACCCTTTACAAATGCTCATAAGTACAGCTGGGCCAATTTACCGTTTTGTCCTTGTAGTTACATCTTACACCTTAAGTACCACCGATCCCTCTAATGAACAATACAACATAGTCCTACTATGTGTGGATACCTCTCAAGCCATGAGAAGGTGTGTGTGATAACGGGCAGAAAGGCACATTATCATAGTGCTAAGTTCTTAAACAATGTTGGATTGCGTTGATAAAACATGTTAAATTGTGTCCATCAAGCATCAATTTCATAATATTATGGCCACATACGTTCATCACAAAGGAAGAGTTGATTTTAGTGTTTTTTGCAGATTATGCGATGACGCAATACAAGAATTGCGATCATAGGAAATCATCGGTCGAGCTCAACTTCACCGCAAGGCTTTGCGATGATTGTACTCGCAAACATTCGCCTGAGAAGGATTGCCTCAACTTGGTCGGCACAACATGGTAGGCGCATCTGGGTGAAAGGATAATTAATCGCGATGGGACAGAAAGTTGATGACAGTCGAATCCGAATTAAGTTGACAGCCGATAACGATCACAAGTACATTCAACTTTTCAGTGACAAATATTTGGCACATCAGTCAGGAATTAAAGCCGCCCCATCTGTACAATCATCAGAGAGAAGTCACCGTTCACCTTGGATGTTCTATAAATACCAGAGGCATCCTTCAGAAAAGGGTTTAACCAGTTCACCCGTTCACCATTCTTTAGTTCGAAGTTTCATACGTCCTTGTTCATAGTTTTCTTTCATTTTAAGATGGATGCGAGAGAGAAGGTTGTGCCAATAGTTTATTCCGGTAAGCTTAGGAGAGTGCCGGAAGCTTCAAGGACAGAGAGAGGGCCGACGCCTGCGGAAGCGGGAACATCTTTAGAACCGAATAGAGATTATAGTGTAAAAGCCTCAGTCAGCAAGGAATTGCTACCAGGGGGCCCTTACCCTTAACTTCACATTGTCATTTTGTACTCCAACTTCATTTATCGAAATGGATCTATCTTCTCTATATCTGTTCACTCCCTATTATTTACCATGGTAGCTAAATTAGTTGAATGGGTAGAAGCATTTAGCTTAGCAAAAACTAGGGAAATCTTCAAGCTATGCGATTATCTTGTATTATGTATGCTTCATCGTCCATTAGGTTATCGGAGGGTAGTCTAAGACAGGATCAGACTTCGTGAAGGTCGGTTTGATCTAGGCTTCGC